>NW_019384882.1:71883-142282 GCF_000671375.1 Centruroides sculpturatus
TGCTGCAAGTTTCGTTAACTCCAGTTTCACCGTCAACTCGAAGCGGGGAAATTCCATGCGATTTTCAGTAATGAAAACTGTAAAGAATCTTTCAATTAGGGAAATTTCAGTTAAAGAAAAGTTTAGGGAATTTTCGTTCGTTCTCGCCAATTTTCCCTCTTAGACTCAGAAAAAATGTGGAGAATTTCTCTGTAGAAGTAAAAAAGTTAGGGAAATTTCCGCTTCGTTAACGAAAATTTCCCTACAACCTGAAAAATTGTAGGGAATTTTTTTGCTCGTACCGGTTAATTTCCTGCAAACAAACTGAAAAATTCCTGAATTTCCAGTTGAATTGGGAAATTTCCCTACAAATAAATTTCCTCAATATAGGTTATATTTCGAATTTTTTCGGCAAAAATTTCCTTAAAACTGCCATTAAAACAAATTCTAATCAGGAAATTTCTCCATTGTTGTTGTTATATTTTATTAGAACAATTACCACCTGTAAAAGTGAAAATTTCATAAAAGAAAGAGAATATTTGCAGGGAAATGTTTAAAGAAAGAGGGAAAAATGCAGGAAAAAATAAACGATCGAATAACGAAGTGATTTAACGAAGGAATTTGCAAAAACTCGAATAAAAAAAACAGCAAATTTTTAGGGATTTTTTTTTTACAATCTGGAAATCACATTTCGTATCAAAAGTACCTTTTAAATGCCTAACGATCGTTTATGGCAACGAAATAAAAATCCCTAAAGCCAAACAGAAAATAAAAATGTTCAGATGTATTTTCTGCTCCATCACTCAACTGTTTCTTAATGTTTAAACACTTCGAATATAATAATAATTTCTCTCTCTCTTTCTTTTTTTTTTATTCCAAGACGTACAACAGGGATATTTTCAAATTTATAACACTAGCTAGTCATTTGGCTTATTTTACATAATTAAAAAAAATTAATTAAAGTATTCACTCGAGTTTTGGATATAAAAATCGACTCTTTACGAGCGTAATTATTAAGAAATTGAGACATCTCCACAAAAGATTACCCCCAGGCTCTTCTGTTAATGCGGGAGATTGAACGTTTGGTTATGAAAGGGGTCAAGAACCCTCTGGGGATGATGCCTATGTGACTAATAAAGCTATAACTTTTAACTCGTCCCTCTTCTGACTCATCTCGATTATCTTCCTCCTTTTTTTTTTAATTAAAACTACATCGAATTTGCTTGAATTATTGTAAATTTTATAAAGGGAGGATTTTCTTTTTAAAAAAAAAATGACACCGCATCAATATCCTTATCTACAGTTTCATCTCTTAACTTTATGGCTCTGACTCAATTTATCTTCGAATTTTTTTTTTCTCTCTTGTGGTGGGTTATTTGCCGTTGGTGTTTAATTCCTCCGGTGTGGAAATTAATCACTCCCTCTCCGTATATCCTACTTTAAAGTGTATAGATTGGTATTTGGATAAGTTGGTGTTTTGACGCATCGCTGTGTCGTTTCTCACGATTCTGCCTATTAAATTATACATAGAAAAGGACTAATATATACAGGTAGATAAGTAGATGGGATGGGGGAAAATGTATAGAAGAATAAATTTATAGCATTAGGATTGATATGTAGGCGAATATAGGAGATAGGAACTAACGTATAGATGAACCAATATATAGGAGAATCAACAAGAATGCAGGACCACCATTTTAACGACACTCGTTGAAGCTTGCATGATATTTCTATTTACTAAAAATCCGGTCTCGACCCTGAATGACCCTATGGATAACAGATATCCAAATAGTTATATATCATTAAGTACTGTTATAACATTGTTCTTGTATAAACAATGAAAACGAGGAAGTCGTAATAACACTATCAGACTTTCCTTATTTGTCCCTCTCAGAAATTTATATATATATATATATTTTTTTTAAATCAGATATCATAGAAGAATTTCAGTTTATCCTTTGTTTTTAATCATAAAGTAGTAATAATTTTATATTCACGAAGCATGCACGTCACGAATTTAAACAAAATAATTACGTTGGATACAGGAGATTAGGGGGTAAGCATCTTTAAGGTTGTATACCTATAGAAATCTACTAGACGGACAGTATAAATTGTATATACACGTATAAATGGCACGTATAAATTTAGGGGATTCCCCTGAAACCATCATCAAACCGGTTGGCTGCTGCTGTCTCTTCTCCTCTTTATCAGTGAGCTCCTGTTAAAGTTAAGGATTCTAGAAGATGGATGGAGTTATTATCCATTTATACTGTCTCACGAAAGTAAATTACTTAGGAAATATATACATTAATATTAGTTTAATTACTAACATTTGATTATCTTTACCTGGATAATTTAATGGCTTAATATTTATCTTAAGTGATTGAAGAGAAATGAATGTACTCCGCTCGTGCTCATTAATTACCCCGTTGTGTATACGGTAAATATTTATTACCTCACGTTCGTTTAAGACTTTTTGTAAATTCGTTACGTAGTAATTCACGATTTGACGTTCGAGCATTTTAAGGGAAAAAAGGTGTAAAGTGTCTTGTCAGGATTTCGTGTTGGGTAAACTGAAAAGATGTGTTCTTCGAGAGTGTAATTTTTCTCAATTGTTTCGTCTGATTCTTTTTCATTATTTTTTAATTTGCTCTGATTTTTATCCAGTGACTTTACTCAATAGATAAAAGTAAGGGCTCATTCTTTTTCTTGTTCTTTCATCTTTCTTCAGCGGCTCGTTTTTTTTCCTTTCTCATTCGTATCTCTTCGGTAGTTTACCCCTTCTTAGAGCTGTTTCTCAATGAATCAAGTTTTTCATGATGGCTCACTGATGCTTCCACAGTGTTCATGCTTTCTGAATCTTTACCCTTTCTCATCATTTATTTCATGCTAACTTCTTTTATTTCACAGGTAATTTTTCTTCAATGGTTCAAGATGATCTTTTTTCATACGATTCATCCTTCCTCAGTGTTGATCTTCGCTCGGTTGCTCACTGTTCTTCCTTCAACGAATCACTTAAATATTGAATGCCTTAAATTCCTTAAAGTATTCATAGCTTTAATTCAAATTTATAACAATGGGGATATATACCACCTCATCGGATATCCTCACTCTTCTATATTGTATTTAACATATACTGTAATCTGTGGAAGAACAGATTATTTCCCTATTGAAATTGGGTGTCGGTTGGATAGAATAGCTTAGATTGGCCGTGTTGTATGTTTGCAGACGTAACTGTGGAGCGGAATATTTGTTGACAGGAGTTGCAAAGAAATTCATCCTTGAGAAATTTAAGAGCGATTGTTACAAAAATCTTCAATTTCCCATGAGTCCTAATAGGATAGGACAACATACCAGAGCGGGAAAAATCCCCGCAATGTCGAAAAACACAATATTGCACTAGTCGTGGGAACAAGGGAGTGGCGTTGTACAGAACTTCTCCCATCTCTATTGTCTGCTCCTACCTCACACCTGTCAGCTGCTGACCTACTAACTGATTGACCTTCTCCAGGTAAGATCGGGCCAGACTTACCTCACGTATTGTATAACTTGGGTTAATTATACCCGGAGGCGCGAGGATAAACATTTTTGGAAGGTTTTTCAATGAAAAGAAGTGACATTTTTTTTATTATTATTATTTTTATGAAAGTTACGCGTAACAGTTTTATTATTTTATGATAATATCGAAAGGAGGGGGGGGTATTTATCTTGTTAAAATTTAAAAGAAGAAAATGATTTGTTTTTGTTCTTCCGCTATCGACCTTGGACTATAGTTAAAGGTCAATTGATGAACGATTGACAATCGCGATCACGTGACGTAAAAATGGCCAAAGGCGACAATGGTTTCCTGACCTTTCTCGGTCGCTTTTCAAGGACGATCTTTTACCTTTTTCGATATTGAAAGACTGGAGAATTGTTACGGCCGCGAGACGTGAAAAATAACTAATAGATTTTTTTTTTCCCTATTGTTTTCGGAGGATGTATCAAGCGGGGTGCCACGAATTTAATAGGAATCCACACGTTTCCTTTCATCCCTTCATCCGCTACCGACGTCTTTATAACGTGTTCCATAGAGCACAACCAGAATTTTTACAAAAGGGCTCACACCCCGTACGATAAACAACTTCGTACACGAACTTGTACAGTACGTGCTTATAAAGTACAAAAAAAAAGAAATTATAACGTGCATACGAAAGAGGACAAGGAACACTCGCAGATACAATAAAGCACCAATAGGGTAGGATGAAGAGGATACGTGTTCTGTAATGTGTGTGTTTTTTTGAATCGTGAACACGTACAAATGTGTAGATTTAAATCGTAAATAAAAAAAAACACTCGTAAACGTGAAGGTGTATTTGCATTTTTTGAAGGTGAACACGTAGAAATCAAGACGAATTTGAATTTTTAAACATATGCCAAGACACATCTACAATTTCTGAAGGTGGAGACGTATCTACACTTTATTAACCCCCCCAAAAAAAGAAAAAAATCGAACCAAACTTTCTAGTTCTATCCACAAAAAAAAATTCAATTTTCGACCCTTCACAATCACTCTAAAGGGAGGAGATAACACGTAAAAAATATCATTTTTCGTCTTTCCAGCGAAATTTCATCACGTGTTCTGCTTTTCTTAGAAGGAGAGAGAGAAATATATATATATATATAATAAAATAATAATATAAAAAAAAAAGAACACTAAATTATCCTCTATCGATTTTGTTAAAGCTTTTAAAGAGATATTTATCGATGAGTCAGTAGCAAGATAATAACAGCAATATTGAATAATAATTGCATACACATCGACGAACACGTATCTTAACAAACGTTCAAGGCAATCGACGTTGTGTGTGTGTGTGTGTTTTTTTTATTCTGTCCAGCAGGAAAAATCTATGAAAACACCAAGAAAACTTCCGTAGCAATTACCTTTTGTATAGATTCTAAAAAAAGAACACACGAATTTTTAGAAATTGCGACACGACGGTACTTTAAATATTGATGTTAATCTGTACGAAGTGCATCCGTTTCCTTCCCCCCCCACACACACACACGAACTATTCGAGTTACTTTCACTCGATTCTGAAGGTATCGAGGATTGAATCTTACGTCTGGTTGTGGAGGATGGAAGAAGAAGAAGAAGAGGAGGAGGAGGAGGAGGAGGAGGAAAAGGATTCGCTTCGTGTCATCAATTTTTTAACACGGCATTCGGAAATATTATTATCTGATATAAGGAGAAAAGGGGGGTGGAGTATTTTCTGAAGGATTCGAAATGTAGATGCTCGAAAAAGTATGTTTTGAGAGGGGGAATTCTGGAAAGATACGATGTTTCGTGTGTTTAATTAAATAATTTAAAGAGAAAAAAAAAACAATTGAAGTAAAATGGTAAATTTGGAGAATGATTGAGAAGAAATTGCTGTTTGGATTGGTAAAAGTATTAAGAAACGCCACGTTTTTTTCTTATGAATTATCATTCCTAAAAATAGTAATAGGTATATATAAACTGTGAAAAAATTGAGGAAAACAGCGCATTTAAAATAATAGAGAAAGGGGGAAAAGAGATAAATTTATATACACACAAGGTTGTAAGAGAATTAGTGATGGAAATGTCCTTGTCCGGATGACGAAAACCCTTTTTTTTTTGCAAATGATTCATCTAGGCGAAAAGGGGGAAAGCGAATTACTATTCTTAAAACATACTTTGCCTATAGAAACCGATATTTTCAAACGTTTCCACCCCCTCCCCCCCCGAGCGGTAATCGCATTCGGTCGAAACGTCACGCGTCACGTTTTTGTTACGAAGAAGATACAAAAAAAAAAAAANGGAAATGTGAGAAAATGCTGGGAATGGATAGAGAAGATAAGTAAATGCTAGTGAGGATGAGCAGGAAAGGTGAGGAAATGCTGAGAATGGATAGAGAAGATAAGTAAATGCTAGTGAGTATATGCAGGAAATAGTAAAAAAGTTATTTCACACATCCCTAGTATTTATATATACATATATAAATTAAAATAAAAATGCTTAAAAATGGAATGACGAGTTTGGAAAAAGTGATTGTTAAGAAATAAGGGAAGAAACTTAGTTTTAAATTTCATTTGATTATTATAAAAAAAAGGGTTATTAAAATTTTACATACCCATTGGTTCCTCGGTAGTCGTTGGAAGGGGAGTGGGAGAAACATCTAAATGGGGAAAATAAATAAATAAAACGATTTAGAAAATGACATTCCCAAGTAAAGTTCTGTGAAAGTTTATGTACTTTATCCTAAAAACAAACCGATTGATGGGGACATTTTTGGAGTAATTACCCTCTTCCTTGTACAGGAAAACACAATAAAGTTACTTAAGAGTAGAAAAACTTTTTATCGTTATCGCCAAGAAGTTTAAAAATTTACTTTTCTCAGACAATTTCTATCATAAACTGAAAAAGTATATGACTCGATTTGGCTACTGCACATCTTAAAAATTTATCTTCTTGTGTTTTTTATAGTCAAAAAACACTTCTAGAAAAGGAAAGAGATATAATTTCGATAAAGGAAAAAAATTAGTTTTCTCCACTTTCTTTTACTTTTTTTTTAAAAAAAGCTGGAAAGGTCAGACACACGTTTTCGAGAAAATCATTACCACATAGTGTTACAGAACAGTACTAGAGAGAGTGTGTAACAGTGGCTACACTCTCTCTACTTTTAGTGTTCTCGAGTGTGATCAATTGTTCAGATTTGATGCTCTTCTAGTACGAAATTTAATATCCGGAACCAAGTAATTGGTGTGTCGAACTTACCTCCAATGCACCAAAATCACTAGCGAATGTACAACAGCCGCTGTAGTCTTTGATGTATTGGAGTGTGTTACAATTTTAATATTCATAACAGATAATTACGGTGCATACACTCACCTCCCGGACACCAAACGCTGGGGCAACATTCTCCTTCCGCTCTTTCTATAGTACAATCGGATCCTAATGGTTTAGCAAAAGGGCAGATCCTCAAGTAACACATCAACATGCTATTGGCACACGTACAATTGAGGCAAGGCTCGTTCGTTTCGATCCTTTCTCCATTCGAATAATGCTTCATTAGATAATAACACCCTAAAAAAAAAATAGAACAGAAAATTCTTTAAGAAGATATTCTCATTCCTTTCCCTTCGAAAAGTCATAAAAATTACCCAGAGAAAAAAAAAAAAATCCATCCTAACGTGTTGACCTCACGTGTATTTTTACGACTATTAACTCGACAAGTTATTGCTTAGTAGTGTAAAGGTCAATCCTATACGCATTAATCCCTTAGAGAATTTTTTTAGATGCGGTGTATATATGAGAACTATTTGTATTCTACGAGTTAACTTTCTTTTGATGTTATAAAACTTCTTAAGAGTGAAAGGAATAAATTCCTCCACTTTTACGACATCAGCTATAACATCCCTGGCAAGTTAAACGTGGTTATAATGTAATTCATAAAACAGGATTATTATTATATCGAGGAAACGAAATACTCTTTTCTTCTCTTTTTCGAGTGTCTAGTGTGTTTGCTAGGTCAAAAAATAAAGGGAAAGAAAGTCATTAGAAAGCCTAGTTCCGTCCAACAACAATCAAGGTCAAACAGGGGATGTCTCACGCATCATATGAGATTGATCAGCCATCCATTAGATTACCCGTGTGTGTGTGCACCACATGGATTACTTCTTCTGCCTTATTCCCATGGCAACAGCCGACATTTCGAGTGTGACCTGTGGGTCATTTGATGTCTATCTAAAATTTATATTCTTGTAGATAAAAAAAAAAAAAGAAATCTTGCTAGGATGGATTTTTTACTTTAAACCCTCCCCCCTCTTCCATGCTGGTTTCACGTGTTAAAATATACTAGATTTTCAGTTAATTTATAATTAAAAATTCAATAAAAAGTTGTGTTTCTTACCTCTGTCTCTAGGCAACTTTAGGGAGGTTTGGAAAGGAGCTGTCGAGGAGAAAGAGAAAAAAAAATATATATATATATATTAAATAAATCCTGTGTTAAATGGTGTAATTATATAATTTATTCATTTGTATATTTTAAGTGGACAAGTTTTTATACAAAGTACAAATCCTGTTTTGTGTTATTTGAATTCGAGATTGGGGTACAAATAACATAAAGCTCGATTAGATCCTACTTGTTACATCTATAAATATAAATGGACCATGGATGGTTTGTCAGTTTAAACGTGTTTTAAAATCGAATACAGACCTTTGAACGCGTGGGAAACATGACTATTAAGTTATTCACTAGTCCTTATAGTATATACTTAAATTTGGTAAGGGTCAACGAATGATTTAACATTTATTCGCATTTTAAATTTTCCCTGTTGTACGATGTTTTAGAAAGTTGGGTCTGTCTGTTAATGTTAAATCATTCGTTGACCTTTACCAAATTTAACTTCTCGTTACACTTTAACCAGAGTTAAGACCTCGTTACACTTTGTACAATATGTTACATGAACACATGGGGCATGCTACATTTCTACTTTACTAAATAATCCGATCATAAAGTAGAAATGTAGCATGCCCCATGTGTTCATGTAACATATTGTACAAAGTGTAACGAGGTCTTAACTCTGGTTTAATTTAAAAATATGTTTTACATACACTTCTGTATATATATCATAAGAGTCCTTCTGTGTATGGATCACAAGGGGGCATTATCACTATAAGGTTATGTAATTCTATACGAGAATTCCATTCCTACATAGCTATAATAGTGGTGATGATGGGGATACATTGATTGGGGACGTCACCAGCATCCAAAAAACACTTCTTCAGTAGGGTGGAGAAGTGTAGAATCCCAAGATTCTCCATCTTTTTACATCACGACTCCTCTATTCTTTATTAAATTCATTAAATAGCGAGACAGGGTAACTAAAGAAGCGATGTACATCATCCAAATTTTCTCTTGTATGCAAATTAGATAATTAGATTAACGAAATCTCTCTCCGATAAGACACTTAAAAAGACTTTTTAAAACACAACTTCGGCATAAATTTCAATCAATTAAACGTAATTGCCGTGTTGTTCGCCAACGTTGATTATCATCATCATTATCATCATCATCATCATCATCATTGAAAATTCAACACGCCCTTCATCAAAAGTGTTTTTTAGGAGGACTACTTTCATTGATTTCCTTGTATTTTTGTATAGGAATGGCGAGTGTTTCTCACGTGTAAACGAGTGAAGCTGCCGGGCTAGGAAGTGAGTTTTTCTTTCTTTTTCGAGGTTGTCGATCCCTCTCCAATGTTTAGAATTCACACGGTATAGGACGAAAAGAATGTCGTGGGATTATTATTGATCACGTGCAATTCCGTAGATGTTGGATCCAGAAATTGGAATGCCCAAGCAACCATCATCTCCAATAATTATTCTACCGGTGTCTGTTTACTCTTTTCCTTGATTTATTTATTTTCGATTATCTCCGGGAAAAGGAAGAAGAAGAAATCGAAACTGGATAGAAAAAAAAAGTGAGGGTTACTCCGGAAATTGTCCTTGAGGAATTTTAAAGTAATTGCTGCTTCAATTACTTCTTATGTAGTTACGTTTCTTTGTCCCATCGTTTAGGGTACTTAAATAAAGTTTAAATGCACCCCAGTAAATTAAGAATTAATGAGGGGAGGAAAAAAAAAATTGCTGCAAGTTTCGTTAACTCCAGTTTCACCGTCAACTCGAAGCGGGGAAATTCCATGCGATTTTCAGTAATGAAAACTGTAAAGAATCTTTCAATTAGGGAAATTTCAGTTAAAGAAAAGTTTAGGGAATTTTCGTTCGTTCTCGCCAATTTTCCCTCTTAGACTCAGAAAAAATGTGGAGAATTTCTCTGTAGAAGTAAAAAAGTTAGGGAAATTTCCGCTTCGTTAACGAAAATTTCCCTACAACCTGAAAAATTGTAGGGAATTTTTTTGCTCGTACCGGTTAATTTCCTGCAAACAAACTGAAAAATTCCTGAGTTTCCAGTTGAATCGGGAAATTTCCCTACAAATAAATTTCCTCAATATAGGTTATATTTCGAATTTTTTCGGCAAAAATTTCCTTAAAACTGCTATTAAAACAAATTCTAATCAGGAAATTTCTCCATTGTTGTTGTTATATTTTATTAGAACAATTACCACCTGTAAAAGTGAAAATTTCATAAAAGAAAGAGAATATTTGCAGGGAAATGTTTAAAGAAAGAGGGAAAAATGCAGGAAAAAATAAACGATCGAATAACGAAGTGATTTAACGAAGGAATTTGCAAAAACTCGAATAAAAAAAACAGCAAATTTTTAGGGATTTTTTTTTTACAATCTGGAAATCACATTTCGTATCAAAAGTACCTTTTAAATGCCTAACGATCGTTTATGGCAACGAAATAAAAATCCCTAAAGCCAAACAGAAAATAAAAATGTTCAGATGTATTTTCTGCTCCATCACTCAACTGTTTCTTAATGTTTAAACACTTCGAATATAATAATAATTTCTCTCTCTCTTTCTTTTTTTTTTATTCCAAGACGTACAACAGGGATATTTTCAAATTTATAACACTAGCTAGTCATTTGGCTTATTTTACATAATTAAAAAAAATTAATTAAAGTATTCACTCGAGTTTTGGATATAAAAATCGACTCTTTACGAGCGTAATTATTAAGAAATTGAGACATCTCCACAAAAGATTACCCCCAGGCTCTTCTGTTAATGCGGGAGATTGAACGTTTGGTTATGAAAGGGGTCAAGAACCCTCTGGGGATGATGCCTATGTGACTAATAAAGCTATAACTTTTAACTCGTCCCTCTTCTGACTCATCTCGATTATCTTCCTCCTTTTTTTTTTAATTAAAACTACATCGAATTTGCTTGAATTATTGTAAATTTTATAAAGGGAGGATTTTCTTTTTAAAAAAAAAATGACACCGCATCAATATCCTTATCTACAGTTTCATCTCTTAACTTTATGGCTCTGACTCAATTTATCTTCGAATTTTTTTTTTCTCTCTTGTGGTGGGTTATTTGCCGTTGGTGTTTAATTCCTCCGGTGTGGAAATTAATCACTCCCTCTCCGTATATCCTACTTTAAAGTGTATAGATTGGTATTTGGATAAGTTGGTGTTTTGACGCATCGCTGTGTCGTTTCTCACGATTCTGCCTATTAAATTATACATAGAAAAGGACTAATATATACAGGTAGATAAGTAGATGGGATGGGGGAAAATGTATAGAAGAATAAATTTATAGCATTAGGATTGATATGTAGGCGAATATAGGAGATAGGAACTAACGTATAGATGAACCAATATATAGGAGAATCAACAAGAATGCAGGACCACCATTTTAACGACACTCGTTGAAGCTTGCATGATATTTCTATTTACTAAAAATCCGGTCTCGACCCTGAATGACCCTATGGATAACAGATATCCAAATAGTTATATATCATTAAGTACTGTTATAACATTGTTCTTGTATAAACAATGAAAACGAGGAAGTCGTAATAACACTATCAGACTTTCCTTATTTGTCCCTCTCAGAAATTTATATATATATATATATTTTTTTTAAATCAGATATCATAGAAGAATTTCAGTTTATCCTTTGTTTTTAATCATAAAGTAGTAATAATTTTATATTCACGAAGCATGCACGTCACGAATTTAAACAAAATAATTACGTTGGATACAGGAGATTAGGGGGTAAGCATCTTTAAGGTTGTATACCTATAGAAATCTACTAGACGGACAGTATAAATTGTATATACACGTATAAATGGCACGTATAAATTTAGGGGATTCCCCTGAAACCATCATCAAACCGGTTGGCTGCTGCTGTCTCTTCTCCTCTTTATCAGTGAGCTCCTGTTAAAGTTAAGGATTCTAGAAGATGGATGGAGTTATTATCCATTTATACTGTCTCACGAAAGTAAATTACTTAGGAAATATATACATTAATATTAGTTTAATTACTAACATTTGATTATCTTTACCTGGATAATTTAATGGCTTAATATTTATCTTAAGTGATTGAAGAGAAATGAATGTACTCCGCTCGTGCTCATTAATTACCCCGTTGTGTATACGGTAAATATTTATTACCTCACGTTCGTTTAAGACTTTTTGTAAATTCGTTACGTAGTAATTCACGATTTGACGTTCGAGCATTTTAAGGGAAAAAAGGTGTAAAGTGTCTTGTCAGGATTTCGTGTTGGGTAAACTGAAAAGATGTGTTCTTCGAGAGTGTAATTTTTCTCAATTGTTTCGTCTGATTCTTTTTCATTATTTTTTAATTTGCTCTGATTTTTATCCAGTGACTTTACTCAATAGATAAAAGTAAGGGCTCATTCTTTTTCTTGTTCTTTCATCTTTCTTCAGCGGCTCGTTTTTTTTCCTTTCTCATTCGTATCTCTTCGGTAGTTTACCCCTTCTTAGAGCTGTTTCTCAATGAATCAAGTTTTTCATGATGGCTCACTGATGCTTCCACAGTGTTATCCCTTCTGAATGGCTCAACGGTGCCTCCACAGTGTTCATCCATTCTGAATGGCTCAACGGTGCTTCCACGGTGTCCATGCTTTCTGAATCTTCACCCTTGCTCACCTTTCTTACCAACTCATTTATTTCAATGCTAACTTCTCTTATTTCACAGGTAATTTTTCTTCAATGGTTCAAGATGATCCTTTTTCATACGATTCATCCTTCCTCAGTGTTGATCTTCGCTCGGTTGCTCACTGTTCTTCCTTCAACGAATCACTTAAATATTGAATGCCTTAAATTCCTTAAAGTATTCATAGCTTTAATTCAAATTTATAACAATGGGGATATATACCACCTCATCGGATATCCTCACTCTTCTATATTGTATTTAACATATACTGTAATCTGTGGAAGAACAGATTATTTCCCTATTGAAATTGGGTGTCGGTTGGATAGAATAGCTTAGATTGGCCGTGTTGTATGTTTGCAGACGTAACTGTGGAGCGGAATATTTGTTGACAGGAGTTGCAAAGAAATTCATCCTTGAGAAATTTAAGAGCGATTGTTACAAAAATCTTCAATTTCCCATGAGTCCTAATAGGATAGGACAACATACCAGAGCGGGAAAAATCCCCGCAATGTCGAAAAACACAATATTGCACTAGTCGTGGGAACAAGGGAGTGGCGTTGTACAGAACTTCTCCCATCTCTATTGTCTGCTCCTACCTCACACCTGTCAGCTGCTGACCTACTAACTGATTGACCTTCTCCAGGTAAGATCGGGCCAGACTTACCTCACGTATTGTATAACTTGGGTTAATTATACCCGGAGGCGCGAGGATAAACATTTTTGGAAGGTTTTTCAATGAAAAGAAGTGACATTTTTTTTATTATTATTATTTTTATGAAAGTTACGCGTAACAGTTTTATTATTTTATGATAATATCGAAAGGAGGGGGGGGTATTTATCTTGTTAAAATTTAAAAGAAGAAAATGATTTGTTTTTGTTCTTCCGCTATCGACCTTGGACTATAGTTAAAGGTCAATTGATGAACGATTGACAATCGCGATCACGTGACGTAAAAATGGCCAAAGGCGACAATGGTTTCCTGACCTTTCTCGGTCGCTTTTCAAGGACGATCTTTTACCTTTTTCGATATTGAAAGACTGGAGAATTGTTACGGCCGCGAGACGTGAAAAATAACTAATCGATTTTTTTTTTTCCTATTGTTTTCGGAGGATGTATCAAGCGGGGTGCCACGAATTTAATAGGAATCCACACGTTTCCTTTCATCCCTTCATCCGCTACCGACGTCTTTATAACGTGTTCCATAGAGCACAACCAGAATTTTTACAAAAGGGCTCACACCCCGTACGATAAACAACTTCGTACACGAACTTGTACAGTACGTGCTTATAAAGTACAAAAAAAAAAAGAAATTATAACGTGCATACGAAAGAGGACAAGGAACACTCGCAGATACAATAAAGCACCAATAGGGTAGGATGAAGAGGATACGTGTTCTGTAATGTGTGTGTTTTTTTGAATCGTGAACACGTACAAATGTGTAGATTTAAATCGTAAATAAAAAAAAAACACTCGTAAACGTGAAGGTGTATTTGCATTTTTTGAAGGTGAACACGTAGAAATCAAGACGAATTTGAATTTTTAAACATATGCCAAGACACATCTACAATTTCTGAAGGTGGAGACGTATCTACACTTTATTAACCCCCCCAAAAAAAGAAAAAAATCGAACCAAACTTTCTAGTTCTATCCACAAAAAAAAATTCAATTTTCGACCCTTCACAATCACTCTAAAGGGAGGAGATAACACGTAAAAAATATCATTTTTCGTCTTTCCAGCGAAATTTCATCACGTGTTCTGCTTTTCTTAGAAGGAGAGAGAGAAATATATATATATATATAATAAAATAATAATATAAAAAAAAAAGAACACTAAATTATCCTCTATCGATTTTGTTAAAGCTTTTAAAGAGATATTTATCGATGAGTCAGTAGCAAGATAATAACAGCAATATTGAATAATAATTGCATACACATCGACGAACACGTATCTTAACAAACGTTCAAGGCAATCGACGTTATGTGTGTGTGTGTGTGTGTGTTTTTTTTTTTATTCTGTCCAGCAGGAAAAATCTATGAAAACACCAAGAAAACTTCCGTAGCAATTACCTTTTGTATAGATTCTAAAAAAAGAACACACGAATTTTTAGAAATTGCGACACGACGGTACTTTAAATATTGATGTTAATCTGTACGAAGTGCATCCGTTTCCTTCCCCCCCCACACACACACACGAACTATTCGAGTTACTTTCACTCGATTCTGAAGGTATCGAGGATTGAATCTTACGTCTGGTTGTGGAGGATGGAAGAAGAAGAAGAAGAGGAGGAGGAGGAGGAGGAGGAGGAAAAGGATTCGCTTCGTGTCATCAATTTTTTAACACGGCATTCGGAAATATTATTATCTGATATAAGGAGAAAAGGGGGGTGGAGTATTTTCTGAAGGATTCGAAATGTAGATGCTCGAAAAAGTATGTTTTGAGAGGGGGAATTCTGGAAAGATACGATGTTTCGTGTGTTTAATTAAATAATTTAAAGAGAAAAAAAAAACAATTGAAGTAAAATGGTAAATTTGGAGAATGATTGAGAAGAAATTGCTGTTTGGATTGGTAAAAGTATTAAGAAACGCCACGTTTTTTTCTTATGAATTATCATTCCTAAAAATAGTAATAGGTATATATAAACTGTGAAAAAATTGAGGAAAACAGCGCATTTAAAATAATAGAGAAAGGGGGAAAAGAGATAAATTTATATACACACAAGGTTGTAAGAGAATTAGTGATGGAAATGTCCTTGTCCGGATGACGAAAACCCTTTTTTTTTGCAAATGATTCATCCAGGCGAAAAGGGGGAAAGCGAATTACTATTCTTAAAACATACTTTGCCTATAGAAACCGATATTTTCAAACGTTTCCACCCCCTCCCCCCCCGAGCGGTAATCGCATTCGGTCGAAACGTCACGCGTCACGTTTTTGTTACGAAGAAGATACAAAAAAAAAAAAAAATGGCTATCCTGTCGCGTAAATCGCGAAATATTTAATTATTTAAGAGCGTAGGAGAATGTCACTTCGTTATTTTATCCTTCTAAAGGATAACTTGTAACGTAACTAAACAAATATTGAAGGAGTCTCCATGTTACGTGCCCTTTTTGTATCCTTTAAATAAACCTTACGTTACGAGTCAGTTCTAGATAATTTGAATAATTTGCGTAGAAGTTCTAGATTCATTTGAATTATCCAGAAATTCTAGATAAGTTGAATTATCTATAACTATTAATATTTTAATTACGAACAGAATTCTCATTAGGCAATCTAAATAATTTTCCAAACAACTCGAGTGATCCGGAAAATTCTAGATAATTCGAATTATCCGGAATTCTAAAAAAGTTGATTTATCTAGAATATTTTTTGTGGGGGAGAGGGAAATCATCCCTTCTAATAAATCCGATTAAATAGAATTTTTGTAGATCCCACTTAACGTATAGAACTTCTAGACAATTCAATTTATCTAGAATTATGTAAATTTCTGACAGCAGCTTGGATTAAACGTAAGAAAGCTTCTAGAACGAATTTCTCTTGGATTATGTACTACAAGCAGCTTAAATTTGAAGGAATTTTCGATCATTTAAGGGGGATTTTTTTTTTTGAGATTTACAGCCAAGCCATTCTTTAATGACAGTTGCTAAAATAAACGATGGCAAAAATCGAAAGAAAGAAAAAAAAAACACAAAATCAAGACAAATAAAATCGCAGGAAACACGTCTAGCAAAATCTGCCAGATTAGAAGAATAATTAAGGTCCATTGTGCCCGGATGACTCCCCCTACGTAATTAATCACGTCCCCTAAACGGACCGGAAGTTTGGTACGCATGCGTACGTTTAGGTAGCCCTTCGGTGGTGACTAGCTAACCAGGTGTTACTTGGTGGAGTTATCACGATGAGTTTTGACGGGAGAATCATTGTGTAGCACTCACCTCTCGTCTACGTTCTTTATTGTATTCGGAACTGGGTCAAGGTTGTTTCTCACCTGGCTTTTCACCCTTCGTGTCACGATCTCGTCAAACAAATTATTTACCGAAAAACTCGGCAAAACGACTGATGATTAATGAGGGTGTTTCCTATGATGCTTGTGTGTTACGTTGTGTCTGCAGACTATTATACAACGGGTTATGGCTACTATTATTGAAAGAATTCTTTACTCGTTACGACTTTCTAGATGTTGTAAAGTCTTAAAAGTGAGGGATTTTTTTTTACCTCTATATGACACTATTTAGGGGTGTAACCATTTTACACTCTATACGTTTTTACGCTTTATTTATCGAAACTTTAGGTATTGGATCGTGTTCTAGACTCATACTTCTAGTACCATCCTCTAGTACTGTACTTTGTACAAGATCTATTCTTAGTACCATGCTCCTGTACATTATTCCAGAGCTATAATACCTAGTACCATAGAATTCTGCAAATTCTAGAGAAATTGGATTATCTAGAATTTCGAATAATGAACATACAGTTACGCCCGAAATGTTGTAACAACCGAGGTGTAATTTTTCTCAGATGTAAAGTTTTTAAAGTGTAGCAAGTGATTTTTCTCGAAACTTATTCGTTACGCCACTATCTTCTTCTAATTGTTTACATCATAAGAGGGAAAACTTCATTATAAACAGTATGTTACGTAAATGGAGTAAGGAAAACTACACTCTCTGGGAACTAACTTCAGTTTATTCATCTCTTCTCTGTAGTATATTACGATGTTACGTGTAAGAGACAATTGAAAAACTAATTTTTTTTTTTTTCACTGGTTCTAGCATTATACTAATGAAAAACACCTGTACAATTTCTACAGAACTCGAACCAGATTCGTATTTACAACATTAATTCCACTCCCGTAGACAATTATACACATCTCGTTACGTGGGAACATTCGGATCTGTTACGCTAACCGGAATTAATTCAAGAGAGTAATAACATACCCACGTCGAATCGGAGACGAAACGTGCTCTCGACGGTAACGATCCATTAAGGTTAAAGGAGTAACAATACACTAAACTTTTGTATACAATAATTACAGAAAGTTGTATATATACACACTCACCTGCATAAACACAATAAAAAAATGCTAGGAAGATCACCCCCGTTGCCGTCCATTTGAAGGCTTCACCCATAGTCTACGGTTACTGTACCTGTAATATACGAAAGGAGTGTCTTGTTACGAAGTATTCTTTAAAAAAAATAATAATAATAAAATAAAATGTCTTCGTGACAAATAATGGCATCACGGTTCACGACATTATTATCGTCCATCGAGATAAACAGGCGATCGACTCGACTACTACTCACTAATTACCCAATTTGTGGTGATATGATGCACCACTTGCACAGTTGTTACCATTGTAAATCCAGATGAGACGATAAAAAAGAAGAAGAGCATTTAAAAAAAAAAAAACAAAAAACACCTGGATTTAACGATGGAGAAAGTGTTCAAAAGTCGGTATTACGAGAAAGACATCGGCGCGGGTTAAAGGTCAGTATCGAGTGTCTGCCTAACCCATTCTGTAATCAGTAAGAAGCGGGCATTGCCTCTACGTCTGTAAGGGTCACTGCCATTATAGAAGGTCAGAGGATAATCCACCCACCTCTTGCAACCTACAATTCTTTCAGACGTTGGTGACCCTGAGTGAAGCGACACAAAAGCGTGATCTGTTTAATAAAGAATCTGCACCGAATCATGAAAGGAATGTTCGAGAGGGGGGGGACGAAAGTGAGGAAAGAACAACACACACAGAAAAAAAAGAAGGGTTTTGATACAAGGTAAACTCATCACTGCCACTGATAAAAAGGAAAAAAAAAAAACATCTAACATTTGCAATATACGTGTTTAGATACCTTCGTTACGCTGGTTGCTACATTATATTCGACTTGGCGCCATTACTACAATTCTTTTGTAACAAATGAAACTCGGTCTGGACATTTTTTTGTCAACGTTCCACCGGTAGTAATGACATCCGACTTCTTGCTCCCTCGGTTATTGTTCTGTACGGTGTCAAAGGACAGACAAACGTACAGGCCGCAGGAGTATCATTACAATGTTTGTTACCCAACGCTTCATCTAGGTGATAAATTAACGGAGGTATTAAAAAGATAAAAGTGGTTACGCATTTCCGCAAAACGTAGATTAGGGAGTGGACCATTAAAAGAGGGTTTCTTTAATGGTTACGATAGAATAAATGTGGATATTGATCCATCCCATCCTTTAATATACAACTATATCATTATTCAGATTAAGGTTTTAAAGGATACGTAATGTATATGGGGGGGATGTTACACTAGTATAATAGTGTATTGCAGGTTATTCGTGTGTGTGTGTGTGTGTGTGTAGGGTTTAAAGGGGTCAACATCTTTTAAAGTGTTGACAGATCCTTCCACCAGTTTCATTTTTATCCACTTTGAAAGTTGATGACGAAACTGGTTTGGGGCAAAGAAAGATAGGCACCTAACAGGGGTTATTTACCAGAGGGTGATCAATTGTTGATAAGGATCTAGAACATTTGTCGTTCACAAATTGTTATTGTAGTTGTGTAGAAATTTGAGCTTATGAGGGATGTAATAAAGACATTATCTAGAAAAATAAATGGATGTTATAAATGGAGGAAGTAGTAAATCTTATCCAACGTCAAATCCAGATTGATAACACAAGAAATAAATAAATAAATAAATAAAAAAGAAACACAAGAAGAAAAAAAGTAGTTTTCGATTCTTTACGCACCGCTTACTTAAAACTCCCCCCCTCATTAAAATTCTAAATGAGTTTGAATGTCATTGGCACATCGATGCTCACGTGTATCTCAGTTTTCGGGTCTTGGAGCTTTCGAGTCTGACCCCTCCCACGCCCCTTAATCACATGATTAGTGCAACGAACTTAAAACCCATCCCGGATTGGCGACTTTCACTACCGGAGCCCAAGGGTCTTTTACTATAGGGCGTGGGCAATTCCAGAAGGAAGTGTTGTTCTCTCCAAGGAACGAACGACACTCCCTCCCACCAAACCCTACCAAGTATTTAGTTATAAGGTTAGTGGAATAAGCCAGGGGAATTACAATTTAAATCGTCAGATTTGTTCGTATGCGATTTAAGGTGCGGAGAGGGGGGGGGAGGGAGATAAGGAGGAAAGAACCGAAGAGGGATGCTTACCGTTCTTTCGCGCAAATTGAAGGCCAAGTAGGAAATTAAGTTAGGGAAGGAAAAGTTGTTAGTGAATAGATAAATGCGACAGAAGTATTGCCGAAGGCATGCCAAAGACATGGCTTCCGCAGTTGTATAACAAGTGCGATGGCGTCTGTTAAATACTTCCTGAATAGTTAGACGGGGTGGAGGCTAATGCTGATTCAACACTCGAAACTGTCTTTAAAAAAATTAAAAATCACGCCCCTATTTTAATTACTCGAAAAGAAATTAATTAAATTCGAATCTAGTGTTTAAAAACTAGTTCCGAATATACAAATCAATCGATTTTTGTAGTGTCCAAACAGTTAAAAAAAAAACACACTAGTTGGCAGTTAAAAACAGTTCTTGGCTCAGAGATTCGATTCTTGAAACACCAAAGAACCAATTGTGACTCAAGAAACACAAGAAAATTGAATGTAACACAAGTCAATTACAACATAAATTTACAATTTGACGTAAAGAAATTAGTGACGTAGAACAGTTAAATTATTTTATACGTAAAGAGTTTTGTGACCCATTGCTGCTGCTGCTGCTGCTGCTGCTTCGCGTCCTAATTTCTTTTTCTTTTTATTAAATAAGCATATTTCTATTATTTTTCTATTGTTCTTTTACGTTGCCCCCTTTTAAAATTTCAGACGAAAATCTTGTTTACGTTGCGTCACGACTTTTTTAGATTCAACATTCCGAGAAATTTCAAAAAAAAAAAAAAATTACACGTTTATTTGTAATTTTTTTGTACTAAAATAAAATTATTTATTTATTTATTTATTTATTTACGAAACGTCTCCCCTTTCTCTTTCAATTTAGTAGTATTAGCAAAGACGGGGGGTTTTTTTAGGTGTTTTTTTTTTTTAGAACGTAAAGACCCCTCTCTATAGAGTAACTTTATCTAATTTGCAATTCAAAATATATTTTAAAATAAAGAAAAATAAGAGGGGGGGATCGAGAAAAATCCATCAACATTCCCAACGTGACACTACTTTCTTTCCCCCCCCTCCCCTGTTTGTGTGTGTGTGTTTCTTTGCAATCATTAGAAGTAAATTACATACGAAGAGGAAAGTCGAATGTTAGCAATTAAAGAGAAAAATACTACCGTAGTAATAACAGTAGTCCCCTTATTAATTTATACTTACTACCGTAATAATAAATTATAAAAATCGAAAGCCCCTACAGTAGGAAAAAAAAGAAAAGAAAAAAGAAACACCAGGCGCTCACCCCTAATAGTAGGAATGAAAATGGAAAGAATTTACATTCCCCTATCCCCCCTGAGGAAGTTAATACATTCCGTGCCGTATGTTTCCTCTTTAGAATCTTAATTTAGTAATGGTGAGGTGTATAGAGATAGAAGGGGGGTACCACAAATGGAGAAGATGAGTTGCGGCTCTCTCTCTCTCTCTCTCTCTCTCTATACAATCCTTCGTTTAATTGTTAACGAGTATAGCTTCTATCGTTTAATGGCGTGTTGTATGATGTAGACGATGGTTAGTATACGCTCTATCGGTAGCCCGAACACCCCAGGAATTGTGATACACCCATGGTGTGAAATATACGAAGGTTGCGTATATATAGTACAAGGACGTAGAAAGTCAGAGAATTTAGGTCGAAGTATGAAAGATTCTTAATCAATTATCTAATTTTTCTAGTGTTAAATTGAGGGGAAATTAATTTGTTGTGTACTTTAGATGCACTAAATAATTGATTTTTTTAGGGGTGCACCTCTGTAGTAGACAACAGTTTGGTACTGTACATCGGAGGATCCGGCAAAGAGGGATTAATTACTAAATCCCTATTGTTTTGTTGCTTTAATTAAACATAATTCGATTAGTTTTACACAAAAAAAAAAAAAACTACCATCCCAAATACCCATTAGAAACGTAGCGCCCATCCGAAGATCCTGAGCTCCAGACAATGGATCCATTGCAAAGAGTCTACTACCAAATTACAAAGAATACATTATTAAGAGCGGGATTAATACCAAATTACGAAGAAGAAAGACCCCTTACTAACAATGAGACCATTACGACGTGGAAGAGCCCGGTGCCAAAAACCGACGAAGGTACCCCCCCCCGGTACCGCATTGCAAATTGTTAAAAGATAAAGAAACTCACCTTTACCGTCCGTAATTCCTAGTTGGGAGCTTGGGAGTTAATGGGGGGAGCACCGGGAGCGGAGAACAGTGTTAATTAACGAACGTGCGGTGCCGTGAACGTGGCAAACCCGCCGAACACACCAGCGGAAAGCGAGAGTGAGTATCGGTCAGTGCACCGAAGCGTCACGACTGGAGAAGTGAAGGACGAGCGACGAACATCCTTCTAGCGGCGAAAGATAAGAGAAGAATGGCTTACCTGAGAGGTTGTCGTAGTCCCCAGTCTTCTTCGTCTGGTCTGTATGGATCAATGGAAGCAAAATACTATATATACGTGTATATATGTATACAGTATATATATATATATAGATATATACTGTGTCTATCGACAGAACTACCTGCTAAGGCCCGGTCCGTTATTTCCTAGCTATTTAAATAGCCCAAATCTTGCCCTAGGCAATTAAAGTGAAAGTAGCTTTACGATTGGTCGGTTGGGTTCGAGGTGGGGGGCAACCGTGCCTGGAAGAAGAAAAAAAAAAAAAGTGAGGTGAAGTAAGGTGAGGAAGGAGGAGGCATCCGTCGGAACAGCACGTGTAGAAATTGGAAGGGGGAGGACCGACCGGACCGACTTACAACGTTAGGAATGGCTGTTTTAACGTCTAACGCTCAACGTGGCCCGAGGGCTTCTGGGTGCTGCTTTACCCACCGCTTTTACCTGAATGCCGGGGGTGGGTCGGAAATCGGCGGTGGGGGACGCAAGATGGCGCTGTTGTCCTCTTTGTCGTCCGAGTCCCGCCGAGCCGGTCACGTGACCGGCTTAAACGTCCCATTGGCTACCTTTGTTTCCGCTCGGGGTAGAAGCTCGTCCCCGTTCTTCTTTTTTTTTTTACACCAACCTGTTGCAGAAATGTAGAAATTTCGATCTTTTTTTTTTTAATTTTTTTTTCCGTGAGAGAAAAACGATACGATTTTCCCCCTCTGTACAACTCCACCCTCCTCCCCCCCCCGCGATACGTGGACGTTGTAACGCGGGGCCTCGTCGCATAGCATTCTCACAACCTTGACCCCCCGGTATAGGAAATATTCCACCAAATCCTCTGGGAGAAAAGCTCTTAGTAAATACGTTTCGACGTTTTGACGTCACACGTGACAAATTCGATTTACGTGACGATAATCGCTCGGGTTTTTTTTCCTTCCCCCCTTGCAAAAGATTAGAAGAAAATGCTCTCTAATCCCCGATATTACGTTACTTACGTCTTCTAAAACGCGCATATTCCATTCCTCCTCCTCCTCCTCCCCATCCCCCTTTTTGTATGCGGGATATAACGTTATGTCAGGCCAGGTCGGTTCATACATCCCTTCACTTTAGTAAGGTAACATCAGTCAATGATTATTGGTAGCGTAACCTTGAACTCTGTCGTTATTAAGAGAATTCTCTCTCTTCTCTCTCTCTCTCTCTCTCTCCCCATTGAAACAATAGAGTAACGGTGGTTATGCTTGAGCGACTCATCTACTACCTTTCAGTATATTGTTATAGAATGTTACGATTCACAGTTTCCTTCCATACAACAACATAAATAGCGTTACGATTTATATATATATATAAATCGCATTGTTTGCGTTACTCCTGTATTAAATGACCTTCTTTATCGCCTTCTAAATGCTTTAAATACTTAAAAATTTCTCCTTATTTTGGTGTTACGTTTTATAATTAATTAACAGTAACGTTACGTAGGGGGGGTTTAGATAATCACGTGATATGACCGAGAGAGGAATATTCAAAGATTAGAGCGTAGTGAGAACAGGATGTTCGAACTCGGAGCATTGACAGTAGCACAATGCTATTGTATTTTAAACACTAGAACCTCGTGGTACAAGTGTATTCGAGTATCGTGACAGTAGAATATTCTAACCTGAGAAGAATATTTCTGGTTACGAAGATATTCTAATAGCCACGTTGCATTCAGGATAACACAAGATTCGAACACAAACAGGGGTGGAGAGGGGCATTAAATACGAGAGGAGGGGGGGGAAAGATAAGCGAAGGAAGAGGAAAATGAACTCGAGAGAGGAATGCGGCTTAATTCCTATAATCTACGCGCGAAATTAATTAATTAATGGCATTATGAGAGGATTTCTGATGACGGGGTATGAAAAGATACTCAAAAGATAAAAGCAGAACTGGCTTTAAATCCCCCCTGTTTATAAAAGGCAAAACGATAACAATTGCTAGAGAGCAATTTGCGTTTAATGAACTTGAGTTTATTAACACCCAGAATAGAGAAGAGGGTCCATTTTGAATTTCTCACCTTATATCCAACATTTGAGGCCATTGTCCTAAAGAAAGACGAGTCACTTTGCTTTTTTTTGTGCTTTTTTTTGTATTAATGCAACACACTTCTTCCGGTTGTACAGAGTTAAGTGGAAAAGAGAGAGAGAGAGAGAGAGAGAGCTAAAGAGATAAAAAACACAAGAAAGAAGAATTTAATTAAAGTTAGAGAGAGCGAATACAATAGTCACTTGAGTTAACCTCTCACCTGGGATGTCAAACAACACGTCAGCTTTTTCAACTCGATCATAACATTGTACCTAATGGAACCTCTTTATGTTATAGGTGAGTGGTTCATTCTTATCTAATTCCCTTGTTGTTCTTTTATTATTATTATTTTTCTTTTTTTTTTTCTATACACCATCCGCAATGAGATCTTCCATTTTCCTATTGGTTTAACACCAATTAAAATGTAATTCGGATAAACCTCGAGGTGGGGATGTCGACTAATTTGAATAATGGATCAATAGCATCCATCTGTTCGTACAGAAGTCAATTTGTTAACGTTTCGGGAGCCATTTTGAAGCCACGATTTTTCCTCATCTAAATCCATTAATTGAAGAAGGATGAGGATGCTGGATGATGAGAAATTGAAATTATTGCAGTGTTTAAACATCGATAGGACAATTTATCGAGATGTGAAGATTCTTGGATATACAGTTTCCTCTTAAATCAATAATGTGCAAGATGGAGAGAGAGAGAGGGAGGGAGAGGGAAGAGATCTGTAAAGTGATTGACGGATCGCTGCTTGCTATCGGATGGATGCTTTTATATATTTTCCCTCTCGATGCCATCTTAATGGAGCACGCATCGATCGACAAATTTCGAAATTTAACATCAAACTTAATGATTTATTGCCTAAAAATATAACTAGAAACATTCCCCCCTTGTCGAATTAATGGTTGAATCTCTCGTATCTTTTACAGATTCATCATCGAATTTCTAAGCAGTAGATACTGAGATTTCCGCTCTCTGAACACTAATTAATGTAGGTCATTTTGTATAATGACTATATATCTTGAGTCACACACACTGACCATTGGTGATGGTTCCTCTACGGATGTGGTAGCAGATGAGGATGATGGTGATTCATCCACATCGTTTGTTTATTCGAGCAGCGGGCTGTTTATTGTACTGACCAATCTTCCATGTTCTGTTGTCATAGTAACAGTTACCCGGGATACGATGATTCACCCTCCCCGGGAGATGGAAGAGCGGGATAAGCATTACAAGTTGACTCAGCCACTGCCACGAGACTCCCACGCAAAGTGGACTACCTGCATTTTGTTCTCGTTTTCCATCATTATGCGCTTCATTAGTCGAAACTACGAATTTAGTTTCGTGTTTGATTTAATATCGGGGGTGGGGGGGAGAGTTAAAAGTTATGAATAACACCGTTTTGTATAATCGCTCTCTTTCTCTCTCTCTCGTTCCCCCTCTCTCAAAAGTGAAGTAGAGCGTGAGCCGTTCTAGAAAGAAGAGAGAGAAAAAAAAACACACACACAAAATAGCTCGGAATTTTCTAAAATTGCTTAAGTTTCTCGTTACAGATACCAGATTTGTAACTATTAATCGATTATTTTTCGATATCGATTATCGATAGAAGGCGATAATGTGATTGAACAGGTGTTACGCGCGATACAATTTCTCCTCTGTACGGTGCAATATGCTTATTGATGAAGCTGTGGGATGAGATCCTGTCCACACACACACACACACACACACACCCCAGCTTCCATCTGACGTGGATTATAGAATGGCTTAGTCTCGCATCTATCACGAAATGACGTCATTGATTGATTCGAGAAAAACTGTCACGTCCTATACAGGGGGTTTAGTTATATATTTTGACACCAGAACACGTTAGAATCCTTAATGAAGAGCATCACATTCTTGTGTCCTTCCCTCCGTTAAATTTGCCATCAGAAAACACGAGAAAAACTGTTTTAAAAAGGGATTTTTATACACACACAACGTTCACGAATCCTACTCCTCCTCCCCCCACTCTCTACAATTAATTTCGATACGGGATGCCATCCTCGAGTTCTTCCGTACCAAATCTACAGTGTTTTAGAAGTGGTCCCCGAAATAGAGGGTTATAACGGGGGGGTGGGAGTGTGAAAAAAAAAAGAAAATGACCATTCGATGGTATTTATTGTATACGTTGTTTTCCCAAATGGAAAAAGTGAATACGACCTTGACTTGGTCGAAGGAACAATGCGGTAATACCGATCCACCCCGGGGCATGCAATGTTGCTCGTATCACGTCTGGCAGCTGAGAATCCACGAGGAAACAGGTCTTTCTCTTTGGGACATCACGTGATCCGAACAGATTGGCGCCAACGACAATGTAGGTGTGAAAGTTCGTTAATGATGGTGTAATGACGTTTTCGCTGACATTTGTCCACGAGATAAAACACAGCAAACCATTGATAAGGATGCGGTAAGAGAGGGGGGGATGCTTTCACGATAAGTACGACAAACATTAATTTAACAAGTACTCTACTAGTTTTAATCTTTACGAGTTTATTAGCATCTATGGGCAAATCCTCGCGCGTGTTTCGAGGGGGAGGGTGGCTTTTTTGTTTTCGTTTTTTTTTTTACACAATTACAGAAATTTCTACCATTTGGAGAATGGTAGAAATGAGAAAATCCTTTAGAAATCTCAGAGGAGACAACGCGAAGAAAACAACTCCCCCTCACCAAACAGTAGGTACGTGTGGTGCATTGTAAGAGGCAACTATTTGATACCAAATCATTGGCAAGGGATTAGAAGAGCAAACGATTTCATTTATCAACTGTTAAACGCATCCCATCCCACGAGAAAGAACTCTTTTGACTCTCTCGAACTGTACGAGGAGACAATTTCATTATGGAAAGAGGAATCTCCCAATTTCCTTTACGAAACCAACGACATGTCCCGGGGCACGTTGCACGTTGTACCAGACGTGATGACCGAGGAGCAAAATTTTATGTGTTTCATAGACAACCCTGTGGGCGGTCTACAAGTATACATACTTGTAGCTTTACCTCAGCCGATCGCTTTGGGGGTGAGGAGGAGGTAAGGTATGGGAGAAGAGCCACCCCGCTGCACAATGATTGATGACGATGCGAGTAGCGGCAGTAAGGTTACCAAGGCAACAGACATTCCCCCATCTCGTAGTAGAAAATGTAATTATGTGACGTCATGGATGAGTATATAGTGAGAGAAAGAGAAGCGTTGTTAGAGAGTTTTCTCTCAACTTGCTCAAACTTTACAACACCGCAGACACACAATAAGGTTTTTAGAGCGTAAGAAAAATAGAATAAAAAGAAAGAAAATCGATTTGTAGTGTTTGTTGCGCTCGAACAATCTAACAATTGCCAAAAAAAGGGGGGGAAGAAAGAGGAAAGAAACAATCTTACGAAGAAAAACACTAGAGAGATGCTAAAGGAGACATCATCTCGTCTTTCTAGATAATGACTCATACAAGATTACATTCACATCCCTTTTCCATGGTGGATAAATCACTCCTCCTGCTCCGAATTCATCCTAAAGATTAGTTCCCTCATCTCTAAGATGGATACAATTCTGTAAAATTATCAATAATATAATAATAGTGGAATTTTTAGTAGTGTTGCAAATGTCGAGTTTCCCACAGGAGGGGGACGAACACACACACACACACACACACGTTCGATACATACCCCAAGCAAATATCCGAAATACAAAAGGGGGGGGACCAAATGACATTTTGTGATTTGATGGCACGACATTTGTCATCATAGACGTGTACGTTGGTCGATATTAGATTAAGGGAGAGACAAATGGAGGAAGCGCGTAATTTGATTAAAAGACTAAGAGAAGAGAGAGAGAGGAAGGGGGGTGGACCAATGCGCTTAAACGAAAATTACACCAGGAGCATTAAGAAGTCATCAGAGAGTGATCTAGCTGCACGGTATTAACTATAAGGCACCGGTCTTTTGCTATCCGGTGTAATTAGTATCCTTACTTTAATAGTGAGAGTCGTTTGGAGGGGGGGGGAGTGGAGGAAAATATCTTTACCAATCCGGTTTTTAACTTTGGAAAATTTCGATGTAAAGGCTACTTGAAAAATGCCTCTTCCAAACAACAACCTTCTTGGGAAAAAGCCGAGTGGAACCACATCATTCTATCTGATGTGGTGGACCACGTGATATCATGGTGATGACCTTGTTTTAGCCTCGGGCAGGACTAGAAATGGTTCTTGGATGCACTATTCTTTCTCGGTTTTGTGTTCACAGATAGGGACATTGACTGCGCGCAAGTATCTAAGAAGTCGTACACAACATGACGAAAAATACTTTTTTTTTTTTTCTTTTTTCTTTCTTTTTTTAATGTTTCTTCTTCTTCTTCTTCTTCTTCTTCTTCCTTTCTTTCTTTTTTTTCCCACTTTATCACATTTCGTGTTCGAAATTTTTAATTTATTTATTTTTATTCGCGCACGACACCAGAATTAACGAAGCGTATTTAATTTAAGAGAGTTTTTTTTACATTATTTTCTAAGCAATTATTATATTTTATAACACCAAAACCCACTAAAACTTGAGGATTTTTAGCGTGTTTGGCCTTAGAACCCCTCAAAACTTGTGGATTTTTAGCATGTTACTCCCGAAAACTATGTGATTTCTAACGTGTTACACCTAAAAACAATGTGATTTTTAGCGTTTTACTCCCGAAAACTATGAAATTTTCAGTGTTTATCCCCCGAATCCCTAAAAACTATAAGATTTTTATTGTGTTATCACGAAAATCATGTGATTTTAAGTAATTACCACGTAATTATGAGATATTTTTTTTTTTATGATTTTCACACGATCCCAGTAGAACGGGATGAGTTATTAATTTCTATGACACCACGAAGAAATAGTGTTTCGAGTGAAAACGAAGGACCCCCAAAATCGATAGAAAGACGGAGTGGACAAAGCTGACCACCACTCTAGACACCATCTGGCATAGGGCTAGAGAGCGAGAGAACAAAGGAAACGGAATTAATCACACACGTGGACATTCGTCATATTAGACACACGACGTTCCATTGTTTACACACCGCTCACACCTCCGAGAAACGGACATTTTATAGTTTAGAAAGGTAGAAAAACTAGAAACTGTTTGTTAAATTAGCCCGAAGGCGAGAGAGGGGTCAAAGTCACAAAGCTCACGGTCAGCTTTCCATTAGGACGACCTTGCAAGGATGTAAGCTCGATCCTCGTCCAACAATGGATCGTGTTTATAGTCACGTGAGAGCCTCTAAAAGATTCTTTAGCGAGTAACGAAAGCGTAGGCGGCCTAAGTCTATACTCTTTGGCGCCAACTTTCCTGTCTTTTGGGGGTGAGGAAGACGACAAAAAAAGGAGAAAAACATTCCTGAATTGTTTTCTGGAAAACTTAAATGTTAACTTTCAGAAAAGAATTAAAAAATAAAAAAGAAAAAGAAACACACAGAACGAGTTGTGTGTGATAACAGCATCCTTCTAGGAAACGTCACTACTTTATAGTCGAGTTACGCGTAAATTTAATTACAAAGTTACGTTCGTTACGTTTCTTTTCAAGTAGAAACGTTTGAAGTTTAAAGCAAAACTTAGAAATTTGCATATAAATAAACAATACTAAACACTCGATTTCTTGATTAACTCCTTCTCCCTCCTCCCCCTTTGATGAATTTTCACGTCATCTGTTGTCGGGACGGTGACGTGTAGAGTATATAAGACCCGTGTTTATGACCTAATTATTTATTTTTCCTATTAAAAAGAAAAGTCACGAAGAGAGAGAGAGAGAGAGAGAGAGGAGAGTTTTAAAACGATACAGCACGTATTTTTCGGTGTATATTGAGAGGGTAAAATACGCTGACGGGACATATTTTGTATTAGATAGTGGGGTAGAATATTTTCTACCAAAAAAACAATGAAGTAACTTACGTTAGAGAGGGTAGAGTTTACATCAAAAACTACGAAGAAAGGATAAGATACCCGACAGGAACAGTTTCCATTAAGAAACCATAGAGAGAAGGGGAGACTTTCTATCACAAATCATGGAGGGGGTAACAATTCAACAGGACATATTTTCTATTATAAAAAAGGGACACAAAGATAGAACATATTTTTCATTGAGATCATAGCAATTATAACAAGAAAGAGTAACGTTTTCGTATGGGGGGTTATAACGACTCTAACAGGACGTACAGTAAATTCTGTATAAAAGTGGGGGGAGGGCAAAATACACTAACGAGACGTAGGAAGTAGGGAGGGGGGCAGAAGAAGAAGAAGAAGAAGAAGACGTTATCAGAATACAATTTCCATCACAAAACCACGAAGAAGCGGGGTTAAGACACGCGAAGAAGACGAAACGAAAACGATAATTAACCTAAAAAAAATAAATACAGATTCTTTTAATGTTAATCACACAGTGGCACACAATTTGCAAGTCATTTAAACGAGGTATCATCACAGTACAATAATAAAATAGTATTGTTCGACTTTCATTTAACCCGATTTCTACTACACGAATAGCCAATTAAAGATCGAGTTGTGGGTCGGCGTACGGAACAAAAGGTAGTGTACGTCACACGGTACGTTCCATCCGCTTTTCAAGGACCTAGTTATGCGCATGTCTAGACGATATCCCATGAGTGACACATACTGTCTGTCGACCTATCATTATCAGGACATTGACGCGCGCGAGCTCACAACGTGCATCCGAATGATTGGATATGGCAGATGTATTTGGCAGGAGTATTACTAAAATAACACCGACCACTATGATTGCCAGAGACACTACTACTTATCCATACTACTTTTTATGTACTGATGTATTAAATCTGATATTACCCATTTGAAAGTAGCTGTTGATGGACGTCGTGATGAATTATTGCTTCTTCTTCTTCTTCTTTTTTCACTTATTTATTCTCTCCCCCTTCTTCTTCTTCTTCTTCTTTTTCCCCGGGGGTGTTGTTTTCTTCCTTTCGATACGAGGTAGATTTAATTAAGTGGATTTGCTCGTTTAATACTGTCGCTAGAAATGTATACCTAAAAAAAGATTAATCAATAGAGACAAACGTTGAAAGAGAGAGAGAGGAAAAAAGAGAGGGATGCAGGAAGAGCAAACGTGATGCTTACTCCAAAGATTTACACAGTGGTGTGTTCTGACTCTATCAGATTTTTTTCTGTGATTTACTATAAAAGTAAATAGTGGTTTGAGTTAATAATTTGTACTGTTGTTATATCCTATTAATGTATACGCTTAGTGACCCCATTATAGTATGCATAACTCCATTACAGTATGCACAATAAATACCATTAATTATGTACAGAAGACCCTATTAAAATATAGGAAAAATATGATCTAGCGAAGAATGCACACTATATACTATAGTCGACCCCCTTATAACACTGTTGATTTTGTCCGTTTTATATGAATTCCATGTTGTACGAGTCACTTAGATTTTACAAATACGTGTGCCGGGCTGTGAACGGCTCACGTATTTGTAAAATCTAAGTGACTCGTACAACATGGAATTCATATAAAACGGACAAAATCAACAGTGTTATAAGGGGGTCGACTATAGTATATAGTGTGCATTCTTCGCTAGATCATATTTTTCCTATATTTTAATAGGGTCTTCTGTACATAATTAATGGTATTTATTGTGCATACTGTAATGGAGTTATGCATACTATAATGGGGTCACTAAGCGTATATTAATAGGATATAACAACAGTACAAATTATTAACTCAAACCACTATTTACTTTTATAGTAAATCACAGAAAAAAATCTGATAGAGTCAGAACACACCACNCCCTTATTTTTTTAATCTAGGTTACGTGACACCTACTCTCCCCCTCTACAAATTTAATATAAACCCTAGAAAGTTTAGATAATGCAGGATCTGGAAGAGAACCTTTCTGAAGAGCATGAAGCTCTCTCTCCCTCTTCCTCAGATTGCGATACTTCTTTTTTTTTTCCAATAAAGACGGCAGTAATTTCGTGAAGTGTATCTATCTATAGGTTAGAGGAAACAGGTTTTGAGACGTTGGACCACCCACCTCTACTACTCCCCTACTAGCGGGTCATACCATAGTAAATTTGTTGAAATAATAAAAGCTTCGAATTAATGCTGATAGAAATCTCTCTCTCTTTCTGTTGATTTTGACCTTCTGTCATGAAATTCGACCCTTTATTACATCCCCATTGTTCCAGAATAGGCCCGGTAGGTAGAGAAGTAAATAGTAAATGGGTAGAGGGTATACTAAGGGTACTCATTTCTTCCCCCGCTGATTCTGTCAATCACAAGTGGAATTGTTTTCAATTTCTTGAGTAAATTGCATGGGGTGGAAACAAGCTGCTGCTGAGGTGTTATATTGAAAAAAATAATAATAAATTCAAATTTCTACACCTTTCAAATCGAAAATATCAAATTCTGTGCCATAATTTAAGCCAAAAAAATCCGTTTAATTACTGATTTTTTAAGGTAATTTCTTAGCTCTTCTAGTCTTCTTGATTTCCACCCCTTAAAAAAAGCACAAAAGTATCAGTTTCTACTGTAAATTAAGCTTAAAAAATCAATTTAACTACCGATTTTTTAGATAAATTTCCACATTTCTTTAACGTAACACCGTCTTTCACACCAGAATTGATGGAGTTTTCCATTAGAAACCATGCAATTTAGATCGAATTTTATAGAGATAATAAACGAGACCAGTTTATCAAGTTATAAAATGAGAAAGATTTGTTATTTTAGAAGTAAACAAAAGATAATATTCTTCTTCTTCTTCTTCTTCTTCTTCTTCCCCCTCTTTCAACGTTTATAAAGAAGAATAAATAAATAAATAAGAAAAGGAACGAGGGCAACAAGTGTTGACACTCTCTTTCACTAAGATTGAACGTTGCTTTGAACTTAGTTGAACTTTAGCAACCTTTAGCTTCGTCTCATGAATTTATTATGTAAATTTTTTTTTACATTTGAACAAGTTAATTGATTATTTTTTCCTTTCATCTTTTCATCTTTTTTTTTCCTCTTTTAATAAAATTAATTCGTACAAATTTGTCATTTTTTAATGCCTTTCATTATGTTAAAATATCTCTCTCTATTTTTTTTTAAATTCTTCTTGGAATTAAAATGTATTCACTTTTTTTTCTTAAAGTCTTATTTTACGAATGCTTTTAATTTTAAATGAAGCTTTATTTAATAAATTCTTATGTGTTTTATTTGATAATGTCTGTTTATTATGTCTGATACACCCCCACAGATTTCTACGTGTTTCATACAATGTAATTTCCAAATTTCCATATAGTTCATGTCGACCCCCCTATAACACCATTGATAATTCCGTTTTATATGAATTCCATGTTGTACGAGTCACTTAGATTTTACAAATACCTGAGGCGTTCACAGCCAGGCACACGTATTTGTAAAATCTAAGTGACTTGTACAACATGGAATTCATATAAAACGGAATTATCAATGGTGTTATAGGGGGGTCGACATGAACTATATGGAAATTTGGAAATTACATTGTATGAAACACGTAGAAATCTGTGGGGGTGTATCAGACATAATAAACAGACATTATCAAATAAAACACATAAGAATTTATTAAATAAAGCTTCATTTAAAATTAAAAGCATTCGTAAAATAAGACTTTAAGAAAAAAAAGTGAATACATTTTAATTCCAAGAAGAATTTAAAAAAAAATAGAGAGAGATATTTTAACATAATGAAAGGCATTAAAAAATGACAAATTTGTACGAATTAATTTTATTAAAAGAGGAAAAAAAAAGATGAAAAGATGAAAGGAAAAAATAATCAATTAACTTGTTCAAATGTAAAAAAAAATTTACATAATAAATTCATGAGACGAAGCTAAAGGTTGCCAAAGTTCAACTAAGTTCAAAGCAACGTTCAATCTTAGTGAAAGAGAGTGTCAACACTTGTTGCCCTCGTTCCTTTTCTTATTTATTTATTTATTCTTCTTTATAAACGTTGAAAGAGGGGGAAGAAGAAGAAGAAGAAGAAGAAGAAGAAGAATATTATCTTTTGTTTACTTCTAAAATAACAAATCTTTCTCATTTTATAACTTGATAAACTGGTCTCGTTTATTATCTCTATAAAATTCGATCTAAATTGCATGGTTTCTAATGGAAAACTCCATCAATTCTGGTGTGAAAGACGGTGTTACGTTAAAGAAATGTGGAAATTTATCTAAAAAATCGGTAGTTAAATTGATTTTTTAAGCTTAATTTACAGTAGAAACTGATACTTTTGTGCTTTTTTTAAGGGGTGGAAATCAAGAAGACTAGAAGAGCTAAGAAATTACCTTAAAAAATCAGTAATTAAACGGATTTTTTTGGCTTAAATTATGGCACAGAATTTGATATTTTCGATTTGAAAGGTGTAGAAATTTGAATTTATTATTATTTTTTTCAATATAACACCTCAGCAGCAGCTTGTTTCCACCCCATGCAATTTACTCAAGAAATTGAAAACAATTCCACTTGTGATTGACAGAATCAGCGGGGGAAGAAATGAGTACCCTTAGTATACCCTCTACCCATTTACTATTTACTTCTCTACCTACCGGGCCTATTCTGGAACAATGGGGATGTAATAAAGGGTCGAATTTCATGACAGAAGGTCAAAATCAACAGAAAGAGAGAGAGATTTCTATCAGCATTAATTCGAAGCTTTTATTATTTCAACAAATTTACTATGGTATGACCCGCTAGTAGGGGAGTAGTAGAGGTGGGTGGTCCAACGTCTCAAAACCTGTTTCCTCTAACCTATAGATAGATACACTTCACGAAATTACTGCCGTCTTTATTGGAAAAAAAAAAAAGAAGTATCGCAATCTGAGGAAGAGGGAGAGAGAGCTTCATGCTCTTCAGAAAGGTTCTCTTCCAGATCCTGCATTATCTAAACTTTCTAGGGTTTATATTAAATTTGTAGAGGGGGAGAGTAGGTGTCACGTAACCTAGATTAAAAAAAATAAGGGTCAGGTGACGATTTAAAACAATATTTTGCGTTGTATGAATTAATATAGAGGTGTGCAATTTCACCAAAGTTCAAATTAAAGTTCTATTCTATTTAATTAATACGAAATTTTAAACAATTGAAGATGTAAGAATTCAATAAAAATGAGTGTAGATAAATCATTTCTTCTGTTCGAAGGTTACTACTCTTCCCCCTCGTAAAAAGGTAAAATTATACGAAATTTCAGTAGCGTGATGTTAAAATAAAGAGGAAATACTACAACATCCTAAGAAGATAAAGAGTGGGGTTCAAACACGAAATTCTTCTATATTTTTCCTGTCAAAATGTCGAGTGCCTTGGCCTGTTTCATCACCTACCGCATCATCCGTCCATTAACAAACATTGGATAATCCAAGGATATCAAACGGAGGTAGCAAAAGAGAAAAATGTATATAATCTATGGAACAATTGTAAGAAAGAAATAAGAAGAAAACAATAATAATATAAGAAAAAAATAATAATAACAAGGAAAAGAATCTTTTCAATAACAGGAAATGCTTAATTTACATCCTATTATACATCCAAAAATACGGATATTTTACTACACACGCGACAAATTAACGCCTACAACGAAGGAAATTCTTCGATTAACAATGGATAATGTCCTTGCACTTGTGGGATGTTCCTTTGGTTGTAGCCACCCATACTACTTTCTCTGATTTACTTTCCCCCTATTATCTTAAGTATCCTTTATATACAGATGACTCACTTTGTTCCTGACACAAGCATTCACCTTCTAAAAACACTAGTAAGCGGGGGGGGAGAGAGAGAGAAAGAGAGAGAGAGAGAGAGATTTTAATTCTTCCACCATTGACATTTTGTTAACACACTCATGTGCCTAGATTTAGTTAGAATACTTTTCCTTGTTTAGTGTTTTGGAAAGTTTGTTTGACTTGTCATGTGTTGTTATCTTTATTTCCTTCGGTAAACAATCGAAAAAGGCGTTGAACTTTACGTATATAACTCTTCTGCATCCCTACTGATGAGGATGTATCAATAAACTTTGAACTCTGACCCCTGTAGGGATGAGAGTGAGATTAGTCGTTAGGGAAATTTCCCATGAATTTTAACTTAATTCGAAGATATTTTTTTTGTGGTTCCTTGCCGAATCTGCATTGCTAAATATGGTAAAATTGTTCGCGTTGAAGAATAAACGTGTACGAAATCGTAAAATGCTATGAATTAATATTCATTTGAGGGAAATTACCCTCCCAAAGGGGATTTCCCTAAAGTAAGTATGCTTAGTCATTTTCTTTCGAGGGGGAAAATTCTCTCGAGAAGAAATGAACTCTTAAGTAAAATCATGATTTTCCTCGAAGTGAATTTTTAATTCTTCTCCTATCGTTACAGAATTAAAAAAATAAAAGGGAAGAATTAAAGTCACATTAGGGAAAAATCCTTTCCCCGAAAGTTATTCTCCCCGATATTCTCGTTGACTCTAATTTACTCTAAACGATATTTAATCTTCCTTTTCTCGAAAACTTTCAGCATTAACTTCTAGGGAAAAATCCCTCAAGGTCAATAATATTACAGGAAAAATCCCTATTTTATATTGATTTTGAAAGTTTTTTCCCTGATAACTTACATTATATTTTCCGAAAGATCTACACTGATTTTCCCTAGAGATTTATGATATTTATAGACCTCGAGGGAGAGAAAAAAAATATCCCTCTCCGGAGAGAGAGAAAGGGGGAAATTTCCCTAAATCTCTTTAAATCTTTACAGAGCGCAAAGATAATGAGTTATACCTTATAAAATCGATTAGTTTGATTAATTAAAGAGTAGCGACTTACAAACAAGCGTTGAAGAGAGTTAATAACTGACACTAGATGTATCCAGGTACGATATCTATTAAGATACACGAGGGAGAAAGTGGAGAGTGTAATTTTGGCTTATCCTGAAATCTTTAAAGATAATATTAATGGATAAGAGTAATAAAAACCGGCTATATAATTAAATCGATGCGGTTTATCGGTTCTTAACAAGTGCAGAGCGATGCACAGCAGTTACCAGGATGACATCATTGTTCATTGTGTATAGCTTAACATCAGCTTAAACTCGCAGGATAAAGGGACAATGAAGCAGTATCTGGATGAATCACAACCTATCTGCAACGTGCGGTTACAAATAATTTCCCTGACATGTCAAGTTCATCTAGTAAAGATATAACACTATCTTCTTTTTTGGGGGTGGATTTTTATCTCGTTCTATTCCCCCTTCCCTCTTCTATAGTATTTGTTTCTATAGTTTTAAGTGGAGCATACAATATAATATAGAAGCTGCCATAAAGATTTTATGTGCCATCTTAATGGTCCTTTGCTTTAAGATCTCGTAAGAGGAGGCAAGAAAAAAAAAAGAAGAAGAAGAAGAAGGGAAAAGGAACCTTTATAAAACATGGAACAATCTAAAAAATAATCCTGATGTAAGGTCTTTGTAATCGTAAATTTATCTTAATACTGATTTACTTGAAAAGGAAAATAATTTATGATTGAATAGGGAGCAATATGAGTTCTAAATCAGGATTAATTATAAATCATTTATTATTATTTTTTTTTGAAATTTAATATTATATATTACGGACTGACACAAAAGTCGGTTAACCAATATAAAAAAAAAACTATTCGTCCTAAAAATACTCGCTGTTCTAAATTCACTTTACTCTTTCTATTGGCAAGTAAAACTGAAAAAAAAACCACCACACAAATACCGGTTAACTGACTTTTGGGCCACCCTATTTTAAGGAAAAAAAATGTTAATTTGTAGAGGAATAATAATTTTTTTAAGGCATAACAAACGAATGCCTTACATACACACTTGGGGATCTTTAGGGATTTTATTACATGGTCTCTAAGGCATTCAAGTACTAAGTTAGTTAAAAAAAAAAAAAAAAAAACTACTAAAATTAGTAGGAAATACTTATTAGAAATGTATACAAAAATAATAGATATTAAAATATTCAAATGCGATAGATAAAAACCTCAAATTAAGACAATAAATCAATATATTAATATATCAAAACTACACACAGTCAGGAGGGAGGAAGAAGAGGTATTGCGGGAAAGCCGCAACAAAGCCACTAAATAATGATACACGAATTTTGTCACGAAACTAATTTTGTAGTGTTTATGTGATTCGACAACTCCCCCCCACACACACAACCAATAAATAAATAAATAAATAAAATCCTTAGATTATTAACTCTCGTAATCGGTCCAACATCCCCAATTAGTTAGAGAAAGCGCAGAAACACGAACAAGGACGTTTAAGTTGAAGGGATTTCCCCGAGCGCGTGCAACGTGACCTTGTCTCGCACCATCTAACGAAAAATTGTTCAAATAAATTTAAATTAATTTTTGATATTTTATACATTTTCTAAAACGTACGTCATCTTACGAAATCATTTTTCTCCTTCCATGACTGAGTGCCTTCCACTAGAATGTAATTGTTCCTCTTATTCTCTATCTCTCCCTTCCCTCCCCCATACTTAAATATAGAATTATTACAAAATTAACTATTTAAAGTAAATTTCATAAAAATTAGTTTGACTCGTTGAACTCATGTTATTTTTTTTTTAAAGTAAACTAGGACAATTTATTAGTTTTATATATCTCTTCTATGTGGAAACGATGAAGAATTGTTCCTGTAATTCCAAGAAATTTCGGTTTTTTTAGATTAATAATTCGAAAAAAAACGCATTTATTACATAAAAAACCCCTTTTTAATTTATTAATTTTAATGAAAATATTCTAAAAAACACGAACACCGGCACCAATTTAACACCCCATACAATTGAGGTTTGTAGTATTTTTAAAGTTTAAAAAATAAAATATTCAGTTGAAACGATGCTTTCTTTTTTATTTGCATAAGACGAGGAGTGGCACAATTTATGGTGCATCATAATGAGATACAAAATAAACCTCTGGACAGAGGTTTCAGCATAAAATATCCTCCAGATTAGTGGCAATAGTATTACATTTCTAAGCGAGTATATCCAACCTGACTCACTCCTGTTATGGTTATTGCATGTCTTTATACCACTCGCTGTGCATTCGATTTGATATGCCTAACACAGCATCATTACTGATTTCTCTTTGCTTCTTCTTCTTCTTCATCCATCTTTCGACTCTAGTGATAAATTTCACCACGGAACAATCATTCAAGAATTACGACTTTCGGAAACCAGAAATATTTTCCAGATGATGCAGATTCTGACATCACCGTTATTGCACAACTAACAGAAAAGTGACGAAACGTGTTACTAGAATCTCACTTTTTCCCCTCCTCCTCTCTCTTTTAGTAGATTTTTCTATATATTTTTTTCAAGAGTAACGGTTAGAGGACACGATTTTTCTTTATTTTACTCGTGTAAAATCTTAGAAAGGCAAAGCACTCGATGGTATTTATAAGAAGAAATAAACTGTTATCTAAATTCTTCATCAGTTTTCCATGAAAGAAAAGGGTTTAAAATGAGTTAAATTTTTAAAAAAAAAAAGGAATTGCGTAAAAACTCATTTTGTATTGTGTTTTTTTTTTCGTGTTTAATACGATTTATTAGAACAATAGTTCGTGATTTTATTAAAGACAATTAATAGAAACGTCTCCGTAATTAAAAAAGTTTATTGAAGGATTTCGTTAAAGCACTATTAAACAATTATTTAACAATTTTGTATTGTGTCCATTAAATCGAACTGATTGTTGGCATCACCAACAAGCATATTATCTCATTTTATTATGAATAATTTAATATTTTTGCATTATTCTCAATGGAAGAACTTATGATGAATTTTGATGATTTTTTTTCAAAAAGTAGATGAAATTTCGAAATTTTGTTTAAATTATTGAAAAATGGATCCGGAATTGTTAACAATTCTTCTTCTTAAAATACTTCTCCCATTGTTTTTTTGAAGCGTCCACAAATTTTGTTTTATCTGCATCAGATAAACATCTCCACCTCGCGCCTAATTCTTTAGCAATGGCGGTGATAGGCATATCGGGATGATTACACATCATCGTTCTGTAATTCTTCTTAAAATAATGGAGAAACGGCGACATGGGTCGTTTAGGTCTTCTTCTACGTGTCTTCACGCGCTTCTTGGACGAACGGGACGAGTTTTCGCGCGTGCTGCGAGGTTGTCTCCTCTTCGACACCATAGTCGTCGTTCCTTAGAACAATCTGCCCGTTCTAATTGTTACAATTACTTAATTATTACTCGATTGCGATTGTTAACAACGGAAACAACTCGGCTAGTGTTCAAAACTGCGAATCTTAAGTGTTGTAGACCAATATTATAATGGTGAAAAAAAAGTTAATAAATTCTTATGTAGCAAGAATAATTTCACGTGTTATTCGTTAAGTGATGCACTAATTTTCGACTTTCATCTATCTTGTACATTAATAGAAGTCGAAATTGTACGAATATAATAACAGAGGCATAAATCTCTCGTTCGATAATAATTTATTTTCTCGTTTTAAATACCTTCCCATCAATAACTGTCAGAGCAAAACCGCAAAAAAATCTTGTAAGTGGACCACTAATAAGCAATAGGATATGAGTGCTGCATACATAGCGAGCCATAGACGAAGTGAAAACGAAGATTTAGTGATACCCGAGGCTCTACCTCGGGTCTTTCACGTGGGTACCACACCCTTAGGCTCTTCATTTCTATAATGCATACCGGACAGACTGTATACGCAATCGCATTAAATATATATCAGCCAGCTTCATTTATATGCAAATTTAGTGTATTTTTTTTTCTTTTTTTCTTTGAAGAAACATTTTGCACCCCCATTTTTGTACAGACGAACGGAATCTCGAAAAGGCCTTGAGATCCGGTGGTTAAAGTTCAAGGTTACGGGAGCCACCCTTAGCACGGTGTTGTGGACGGAGGGGAAACTTAAAGCACCCTCATCTGCACGTGATTTATGTAGCGTCCGATGTGACGTGTTGTAAATTACTATCATTTTTCAAACTCGGACGCCACCGTCTGTTATGTAAAGGCGTAAACTTTGAGCTTTTATGTCTTTTCCTCACCAAAAAATCCCCCTGTACCGATGTAAAGATTGGTAAGAAGTGCTGTTTAAGTGGTTCCTTTACGCTGCGAAAAGGGGTGATGTTTCGTAGATAAGAGATAGAGGGGAAAGAAGGCATGAAAGTTTTTCAAGTGTTCTACTACTACTACTACAAATACTACTAATACTTTGTGATGCCGTTCTAAGGTATTGTTAAAATCCTCCTCGTGTCACAATTTCATAAAATTTACATCCAACCGTCTGGGAGTTTCAAGTTCAACGAACTGTTGATACTGGCCGGTTTACAACTCGTACGTTTGCATACTGCAACGAATTTCCGAACACATAATTCAGTCGCTATTGTCTGATCTAGATAATGTATGGAGTTTATCTCTATCTCTTATAGCTTTTAATTAACAAATAAAAAAGAAAAAAAAAACCCTAAACTTTCTCTCAGAAGGAACGTGCTAAGAAATATCAAAATCCTTTCATCCCTAACGAGAATTTGGTGGTAGGTGGTTACCTTCAAGTGTTACAGAAGCATGCTGAGTGGCAAATTTATACCACATCCTTGCACATTTTTCACAACTAGGAAAAAATTTATAATTTCCTTATATGAGGTAACGTACGTTCCTCGAATTAACGAAAAAAAAACGCCCGTTTATAAAGAAAATCTTCACATAAACACGCGCTTATTTTTGAAGAAAACCTACATGAATACAGCGAAATACGTCAGAGGAATACTAGATTATTATTACCACGACGTCACATTTGTTGGTTCCTCTGGAAATTAACAAATAAATTCGATAAATTTATAACGGGGGGAGGGAGAAATATGAAACAATGGAGATAGAGTGGCCTAAAATTCGGTTAACCACTTAATTCCCGTCTTATTCTGTATACTGTTAACTGACTTTTGACCCACCCTGAATAGGTATTTATTAAATTAGAAGAAAAATGATAAAATCCATACGTAAACTCACTTTGTTTTTTCGAAAAATAACACGTCGGAAGAAGTGAAAGGAACCAAGTATGAGGTGAGATGACACAAGACGGGTGTAAAATTAACAAATAAATTCGAAAAAAAAAAATCGATAGATANAACAAAAGGGCCAAAAGTAAGGCGATTCCACAGAACAAAAGGGCCAAAAATAAGGCGATTCCACAGAACGAAAGGGCCAAAAGTAAGCCGCTAATTTACATACAAAATGTACAACTTACTGAACTAACATGACGTGGCGTGACGTAGTTACACGGTATTTTGTGTAACGCTATCACGTGTTAAGTTAAGGATAACGGTTTTACAGTGAAATTAATAAGGCGGGGCCGTAATATTTTTAGATTACATCAAAAAATAAACACAGCAAAGGATCTGACCTTTACGTAATTAAGCACTGGATAACTTCCGGGTGAATTTTTTGAATGAATACAAGAATTTCTACAGAGGGGGGAGGAGAAGTGAAAATATATGAAAAAATGTCGGAATTTTCGCAAAAATTCAAACAAAAATGAACAAGTAAGAAAAGGTGATGAATAGATTCCGGAAAAGTAACGAGTCATTAGTCAGTCGCCAAATTCTTTAATTTGCTTCTTAACAATGGCGACCGTTAAGTTTGCCTTTTGTTGGGGCGAGTTCAAGATGAAACGAATTAAAAAATAAATAAATAATTAATAACTCAACAGATTGAACTTTTGTTAAAGAATGGAAATTCATTTATTTTGTATCTAGTTCATATTGGAAAGTGTAAATAGAATTAGGTTATGCCTTCAAAACGGTAGTGAAATTGTTAAAAAAAAAAAAAAACCACTGCCGAATCTCCCCAAATTTCCTTTCTTTTTTTTTGGTGTTAAATCTCTGTTCAATGTTCAATAAAGTAGCTGATCCTGCGTTAATGTACTAAACAATCGAGTATTTCACTACTTTTCCTACTAACTTTTACAGTTTTCCCACTAAACACAAAGCAATTCCTACTAAAATTCTATTTTGTAAGAAATTTGTGTGGTTTTCCTATTAACAATAAGCCATAATAATCATTTTACTACTAAATATTAAATCTATTACTGATCTCTCTGCTAAATAATGAAACCTTACAGTAGTTTTCCTACTAAAAATTAAATCATTACAGTAAACTCTACACCAAAAACACCCGAGCATTACAATGGTTTCCCTACTGAAAATCGAAATACTAGTGGTTTCTCCATAATTTTCTCACTAGAAAGAAAGAATTTACAGCGATTACCTACTAAATAAGTTTCCTATTAAATATTAAATCATTATAATAGTTACTGCTGTTAGTAGGAATTTGAATTTCAGTATTTTGTAACAGAAATATCAGTGATTTTCCTACCCAAAAAACCGAAATAATTACGATAATTTTCCCACTAAGTTGCACATCATTTAGTGACTTCCCTACTAGAATGACTAATTATTCATGCATTACAATGCATTTGGTAGTAAACACTTAAGTAATTTTTCTATTAAAACACTATAAAAATTACCTTCACGCTTCAACAAAGCGGCAAAATGAATTATATATATATATAAACACACACAAAAAATTATTTCTTCTTCTTCTTCCCACTAAATAGAAGAATCACCCAAGTCTGGCGCCTCTACAGAGTAAAACTTTCGAGAAAAGGAGATAAAAAAAAAACCAGCGTTACGGACAGACAGACAGACAGACAAGACACCAGGCGACTGAGTCGTGATACTATACGCCTACACTAGTTTAAGGATCACGCCACCGATCTTATGTAAATTATTCGTCACACACACACAAAAAAAGGGGGTCAGAATACCTAGTTTTAGGGGAAGTTCGTCGGCTAAACCAAGATGTACTTTGAAGAGGCACGCGCGAACTTTTGATACTCGTGGCCATTGACACCGTTTTTAATGATATAATACGAATAAATTCGGCTCGAGTGGCTTAGACGTGCGGCTTTACACCAGGACCTCGTTGTAGTTCACGCGCAGTGTCACGTTGTATGTGTATGTATTTGAGGAGATCCTCCCCTCTAGTTAGATTTCACGTCACGAACAGTTTGTAGTGTTACGAAATCACACCACGTGTCAAAACTCACGTTTGTAAATATTCTACCAATTTTGTCACGTGCCCCTCCCTATTTTACGTCACGAATCTGACACCACCACGTGGCCAGAATTTCTCCGCCGTAATGCCATGTGCCAAACTTCGGTACGTTCGCGCACACACCACAAAATTATAGAACAAAATAACGTCCCTTAACATGCACCGCAAATCGTTACGAAATTACGACCAGACAAACCGACGATCGTTACAAAAAATGGAGCGTAAAACGATCTCGAGACGGGCCAAATTGTCATCTTGCCCCACTGCTCCAACTAACCCCCCCGTTTATGGTTAATTAAACGCGCGGACGGATGTGATTCACGTCACTATAAATAGCGATCGAAAAATACCTCAATAACGAACTTTCTCCGCGGATCACGTGGCCCCGAACACCCGAATTTAAACCCCACACAAATCCCGTAGCGCCATCTAGCGAGTGCAAAACACAGAAGACGACACTACCCAGTGAACTGTTTCATCATAGTTTTATTAAAACGTCTTTCACAATAATAAAATGGGTTTAAAATCCACAAAAAAATCATACCGACAAGTTCTGTTGACAGTATTGTATTGTATTTTTTTTTTTTTACAAAATTCTACAATTGTTTCTTTATAAAACAACATTTTTGTGCGCGTATCGAAGGCACGAAGAGCCACGTTCAAGAGGGGGGTGACTTAATTATTTCTTGTCAAAAAAAAATTAACAAAGAATCAGCGGAGAGAAAGGAAACAATAAGAAGCACCCGTATTCGAATCCTTATTAAGTACACTGGGAGGGGGGAGGATGGATCCGGTGTGTCGGGGGGGAACGACACAACACGTAAGCCGAGTCCGCTGTTAGGGGTCAAAATCACCATTTTTCTCTCTCTCTCTCTGTGTGTGTATGTGTGTATAAAACACTAGAGATACAATCGAGGAGGGAGGGGAGGGGGAGGAAAAGTATTTTTAACAGTAAGCTAATTAGGATGGCGAATAATTAGTTAAGTGTTGTATTGCAGTCTCGATACTTTTGCAGTTTATTAAGCAAGCGGATCACGTTTCCAACACACACAATACAAGGTGCTGGCAGAGATATGACTCACTCTTTTTTTTTCCTTTCTCCACTCTCTACCCTGTTCTACTGACTCTCTCTGTGTCTCTCTTCGCGATCACTGATGTGATAAATTAAGTATCCTGTAGGAAATTATATATTACTTTAATCGGAAACGGAGGATGGCGTTTTTAAAATCAAACACACACACACACACCCCGACTGTTAGTTTGTTAAACTATTATTAATTGTAACAGAAAAAAGAAGAAGAAAAAAAAACAGAAACACCACATAAAAACGAAGGTCGTTGTGGAAGAAACAAGGTAACGAGAGAACACTCTACCACGTTTCAGAATGTGCTAATTACAAAAGAAACAAAACCGTGAATGTACATACACTAGGGGAGAAAAAAAACAGGTGGATTTATAAGGTGTGTATATTTCGCAGCTTACACACTGGATTCGAGGTGGGGTCCAGGTTCGAAATCGCTGTTTGGTGACGGAACTCTTCTCGTATCGTACATTAGCAAACGTGACGATACGGGTTTGTGTGTGTTACGAAGACTGAGCATTCGAGTCTCGATCGATGCACGTTACGTCTTCACCGCATGTTACACGTATTTAATTTAATTTTAAAAAAAAAAAACCGTCACCTTCCACCGAAACGACGACGGGAGAATCGCTGTGCAAGTTCAAATGGACTTTTACGGTTGTTCATTTTATTTATTTATTTGTTTACTTTTTTTTTAATGCTTCGTTTCTCCGTGTTTTTGTGTGTATGATGGGGGGTGATGGTGTGCATCACTTCCTTCTTGTTCTTCGTCTACGGGCAACCCTATCACGGTTTTTAGGCTGTGTGATCTTCGGGTCCGGTCATTCCAAACCAGAATCTAGTTTGATAGCTTCCATTCTTCGTTTTTTCGTTTCAACGTTTCTTCACCTTATGTTAGCCCATTTCAGAAATTCGGGCAGGTCTCTGACCGGCACGTTATGAGTCAATGCTTTGACTCGGAGGTTGCGATCTTCGGTGAGAAGAATCGCCTCCCTCTTAAGTCGGACGGAACCTTCTGCAAAAAAAAAAACAAACAAAAAAAATTTAACATTATAATAAAGTGCAAGGGGGGGCGATCGTCAGAAACGTCACTTACTCTCCTCCCTCGTGGATTCTTTGTCTTTACAGTAATGAAGACAGCAGGAAAGGATGAGATCATCGTTGGTACCCTGTAAACGTAAGCAAATCACTAATCAGTTTACAAAGTCGGAGGCGCAGATGCAAACAATACCATTGACAGTGACAAATGTAGGGGTCAGTGGGTCGAAGCATTGTGTGTCGGACATCCCCGCCCCCGTTGACGATGGCACGTTACCAGAAAGAATAAAAAAAAACAAACAAATAAAAAAAAAGGTTACGAAACATTCAAATTAAAGGGGGATGAGAGACGTTCATTAAGGAGGTACGAGATTCGCTCGTTTCAATCTTTGAATGGTGGACACGAGATAATTATTCGCTTTCCATCACTTATCCGGATATCCTCTTATCATTGGCTCCGGCGAATAAATGATTTTATTTTATTCCACGTCAACGTGTCAGTACTCACACACAGCCGATGTCCTCTGCGTCCTTGACCTCTCTTATATTTCGGTTCACTGCCATCTCCCGCCAGTTCAGACGTTGACCAGGTCGCGACCGGTTTCTCTTATCACTGACCCCCGCCAGCTAACCGAATTTAGGGTATACTCACCTTATTGTCGCTGACGTCTTCGCTTCTAAAGGTGATGGTGTCCAGTATGGAACCTTTCGACGTGATGGCTTGAACGTGCGAATCGCGCGATGCGAATCTCTCTTCCAAAAACTGAATGGCCTCCTTAGACAGTTGAGCCACCCTTCTCACGTGTTCGGCCGATATGTACGAACTCTCCCGGGTGCCACGTGCCAGGCCGTCCAACTCGTTGATGACTGAAAAATATTTCGACATATAAAAATCCCCCTTCCGGATTAACCGACGCCGCTTTTTAAACCCCGGGCTAAGAGGGGGGTCAACGTTCAGAAGCGCTTCATTATCCAACGCTCACGGGTTACCATATACTCAAAATTCGATTATACGGGTGCCGTGGGGTATCGTGGTTCCTAAAACTATCATTCCGAAGGAAAAAAAAAAACACGAGAAAAAAATGAGCAGAATACCTCGCAACACCTGTGATTTACTAGGCAATGAGTGTGTTTCCCCCCTTCCACTCTTCCAGAACTATCAGGAATTCTAGAAATGCACACCGGATGTGTTTACTTTTTGCTCGCGTTTACCGGTCACGACACACGGGACAGATGCACGCGTCTTAATTATCGATACCTACCCACAATGGGCACCACCAGGACAAAGTGAGTAGAAGACACGACGCTCTTCAACCCCTCCAGATGATCGATAAAACAATTGGTATCCGGTATCAGGTAGTGGGGACGAACCTCGAGAACGGTGGGGCGTTTGTGCCGATGTTCCTGCAACACCGCCTAAAATTCGGGATTGGGAAAAGAGAAGATAAAAAGAACAAAAAAAAAAAAAATTAAATAAATAATAATAAAAATTACTAAGTGTGACACACTAGTTTTAGGTAAAGTATTATCAGACGATTTAACTGGCGCCAGTCTGTTATGGTCAAACTTTGAAACGACATGATTGTTTCACACCCTATCGCTCGATTGCTTCTAGCTATTAAATTCTAACATGCAGTGGTGACTTTATGGGTTCCGCTTCACTTATGCAAATACTTTCCAATGTCAAGGGCGACTTATGACACCTAACGACTCCATTAGCGTTTTATTTTAAAACTGGTATCAGAAATAATTAGAATTCCACTCGACTACTTCCATTTTTTTGGGGGTTTGTTTGCCAGAAAACAAAACGAAACAATAAAAAAACCTCTGTTGTAAAGATTCTTTACACTGTGGGAATGTTTTCTAAAGATTTTATGCATCCAAATTAATAAAAAAAAGCTTAGATTTTTAGTAAATTTGATGCTAAGCCCAAACGAGTGATGCTCAAAGTTCATTCTGTTTCAACCATCATTTCTTTACATATACTGAAGTGCACACAACAAAACAACCAACCATTTGTAGTGTTAAGTTTTCCGTAAAGCCTCCAAATTCATACTATTTGGTCTTTGCATTAGACTTTATATTCAGTTATCTTAATGTACTGTACATGCATTCACTTGAAACAATGTACTTTAAGCAAGCACCGGTACCGTGAAGTGATTTTTCGCTCAACACTCGGAGGTGTGCCGAGTTACAAAAGATCCAAAAGATTATTTTTTTGCAACTTTTTATCATCCGAAACAATATAAATAAGTGACAAACTGTCTCACGGTGTCTTTTCTGCACCTTCAAATTGGTCTGGACCCAAGCGAGCTCGTCTCGAGCACCCAAATGCCCTACACCAGTGTAAATCCGAGTAAGTGTATATGTTCCAATAGGCAACTGGTGCAATAAATTGATCAATGTAAAGTAGTTTAGTTTTTCCCAAACGAGTATTTCAAGTTTTTATATTAAAACAGAACAGGATATAAAGATATTAATTAAAAAAAAAAAATTAATTTTGAATCAAAATTAATTCAATTACAGAACATAATTTTCCAAAGAATTTAATTATTATTCAAATTCTTTAGAAAATTATAATTTTAAAAATGTTAATTTAAATTTAAAAATAAAAATGTTTCAAAATACTCACAAACAGGCATGCTTTAAGATTCCAAAATTTAAATTATTTGATTATTATAATTAAATATTTTAATTGTTTTTATACCGCATTTCGGCAACAAAATCTTACATTAGCTTCTTTTATTCTTTTTTTGTTTTTTTTTTTCCTTTTAAATTTTAAATTAAATTTCCGAATAATAGAAATTCTCCTCGGTTTTTTGCGATCGTTTCCAATTATTTAATGTTCTTTTACTATTACAATTCTGGCCAAAATAAATTCTACTCCGAAACAAAGGCACGCAACCGAACTGAAAGAAACACTTCACGTCAATTTAAGGTACGAGCAATGTCACAGATTTATTAAAATAGAGAAAAATGTTAAATTCTATAAATTAATTTCTGTGGCAATTCTAAAAATAAACCAAAATATAGTAAAGGTAAATGTTATAATTATTAATCTTTTTTTCCTGCAAATAATCTATCCGTGTAGGTATTTACTTGGAGACGAACGTAATAAGTCGACTGAATCCGAAGACAGCAAATGCACGCAAGATAATTCAAATAAATTGTAGTTTGGTGGTAATAATGCGAAAATATCATAATTGAAACTGTGAAAAAAGAGGAGTAGGAGGAGAAGAAAGAGGAAGAAAAAAAACCTGTTGCATATTTTACGGTCGGACAATAGTATCAGTTTTTATTTTAAAGCAATTATTCGTTTTCCAGTTTTAGATATTATTCAAACAAAAACGATACCTCTAAATTGCATCTTAGTTTTTTTTCTCTCCTTCCTTTAAATATATCTTCCAAACAAAAAAAAATTTTTTTTTGTTTTTTGAATGATAAAAATATACAAATTCCTGCCGGATATTAAATGCGTGATTTAAATGAGTTTCCGAGATGGAAATGAATTGCGTGTAGAAGATTATATATACATATATATGTGTGTGTATGTGTACAAAATTTAATTTTGTAAAAAACTGATAGTTATTATTGACTATAGTAAGATTTTTTTTTCTAATTGTAAAAATAAATTTTAAACGATGTTAATTGAATTTTTGATAAATTTAGTCTGGTTGCATTTTACTCACTTGGATTTTGGCACGATATCTGTCCTGTTGGGCTTTTGTTTTCTTTAGAGCTTCTTTTCTCGACCATAATTCTTGAATATCACTTTCTTCCTGGCCTTTCAGACCAGAATTTTTACCTTCAGTGTCGTCGTCGTCATCAAAGATGTCCTTGTTCACGTCATCATCAGACTACAGACAGAAAGAAGAAGAAGAAAAAAAGAGAAAAAAAAAAAAGTTCTAATTCTCTCATTACTAGCTTAAATAAAACACAAAGTACAGCCTACAAAATAAAAATTTTTTTTTTTACCAGTTCGTAGCACACATCCTGTCCCGATTCTGTGTTTTCGGCCGATAAATTGGATACCAATGAAATAAACATTTTGTTTTCGACATCAAATTCCAAATATGGTATGGGAATTCCACACAGATAATCACCAAAAAATTGAATTCGACTGATTCTCAGGCAATGCCTCGCACGTTCCTGTAAAAACAAGTAAGCAGAGATCGAGCAAAACTTTGATTATAACGCATTTATTACTCCACGTTATAATAAAAAATTCTTACATCCGACCCAACATGTCCCAAACGTATGTAATTAAAGGATTAAACGTCCATAAATGTTGCATGATAAAAACAGAAGCAAAGAAAAAATCACGAATGTTATTTTTATACCAAAAGAGGACATATTTTTGACATCAAAACACAACACAAGCTTAAAACCTGAAGCAATAATTAAATGTAACTATTTTTAAAATTAAATATATTTTATCACGAAGGAAAAAAGTGGAAGAATGAGCACAAGTTAAAAAAAGAAAAAACCAAATGTAATTGTTTTAATAATTTATTCTGATTATGTTACAAAACAATATCTTTGCCAATGGTACTTTTAACACAGCGCCAAATTATCACCCCTTTCTCCAGGGTAAAAAGAATTAACCATTTTACGTATCATTTTTCTTTATCCTAATGCAAATACGCTCTTTGACGGTTTTAAATCGAATGACGAGACATATCTGACACAGATTTCAAGCATCCTACTCTAGAGAAGTAAATTCAATCACAATAATGGTTATGCCAGATAGTCTCTCACTGCCCAAGGGGGTAAAAAGACTCGAAAAAGATATATTTGATCAAGGGCCAGACCCACAAAGGGACAGTGAAATGAAGAGGAATGGTGTCAGACTGTACATAAAAATTTGCAAATCCATCTTAGACATAAGCTAGTATACCTCGGTGTTTCATGCCTAACTGCTTTAGCAATTGCCCATCCCTTTCTGCAAGTTTTAACTTTATGAGTGAATCCAATAGCAATATGAAAAATTATTCAAAACAAATTCAGAAAAAAAAAAAAAATATAGTACCTGATCAAATGGTTTCTTTGCAAAAAACGAATCTTCGGGAGCTCCCAACAAAGGAACGAAGCCAGCCAGAGTGGTGTCTTCGGGCAGATTAATTAGTTCGTAACCTAACGATAATCATTATTTATATACATCATTACAGTCAAAAACTAGAATTAATGCTTTGATTAAAATTCAGAAAAAAAAAAAAAACCTAAAATTTACCTTCTTCACTGTCTCTGACCATTTCTATATCACTTATATCGACCGTTCGTAAAACAGTCAATAAACTAGCGAAGGCAGTCCACACGTCGTCTTTATACCTGTAATAGGAAAACATTAATTATCACCTTGGTTATTACCTTATAATATCCGTATCAAAAAAACTAGAAAGTTAACTGATTGTATCGGCTTTACCGAGAACTGTTTATATTTTGAGTTATAAATCTACAAAAAAGTAATAATTTAAACACAAAATAATGTAGAAATGTATTAATATCCTTTTATTAAAAGCGATCTTATAATTATAGGACGTCCGAATTTATCACGAAAAAAAACACTCGCCCAAATTTAAAGTCGCTGGGAGTCGGTGGCGGATACCACAAATGTCTCTGGCAGGACATCCAGTCGGTCCAGATTTTGATGGCCGGTAATAGGGGGGCCAAATCCTCGCTTATCAGGTTCGTCGGATAGTCGTCGGAGGCAAGGTGTTCCTTGAGCAGGACAGTGGTTCTCTCGACCAGAAGTGTCACCATGGCCAGACTGAGCTGAAGGGCCAATTCTTGGAACAACGAACGGCACTGCAACTCTAGGCTCTGATCTGCAAAAATATGCAAATGCATTCGATTAAATTCGGTTCGGCACAAAAACCACACTAAAATTCTAATTTTCGGACATTTATTTTAGGGGTAAACGAAGACGCGGCATCTCTGCCTCCGTTTGCATAAAAAGAAGAGCCGTCGACAATGGTCAGCGGGGCTTTTGTAATTTAATTAATTAATTAAAGACCCGTATTTCTCCTCCTTAATCATCATTAAACACCCACTTAATAGTAATTAAAATTACATTCTTTTTAATTTTAATAAACAAAACATTTAAAGAGTTAATTAATTATAGTATTCCGCAATCAATTACTCATTAAAGTAGCCAATTAAATACTTCATTCTAACTGCAGCAATGTATAATTCGAACGACAGAAAAATCGCATATAAATTCCCCATCTAAATATACAGAAAAAAAAAAACACAGATTAAATTATAATAATTAAAACTTTTCAAGGAAAGAAATTTTCGTTTGGGAACATTTTATGCCAATATTTACAGCAAAATTAGTTAATTATATCGAGGTAAAGACGGAGGAAGAGAGGCATGCACGAGACGATCACGGAAAACTACCAAAAGCGGCAGCAAAAAACAAGAAAGATAAAGAAAAAAAAAACAAATGATTTGGGGCTATATAAGGCATGAATACCGGACCTGGCCGTAAGTGATTTAAATTGTAGCCCTCCTTTATAATTACAGAGGGGCTTACAGTGATGAAAACTCGTACCAAACAGAGAGAGAGCGGCTCCGAAACGTTTTCGACCCTGGAAACGGGGGGTAAAAAAAAGCAAAACAGAAGGGGGAAAAACAAAGAAACAATATTCGGTTCAAGGACGAATAATAGGGTAAAGGAACTCGATATTTTTCGCTCTCCCCCGCAACTCTAAAACGAAATTATGTAGAGAAGAACGGCGACACACCCCACCGCAATTAACCATTCGGGTATTATTTTTTTTAATTTTTATTTTGTTTAATCGTCGCCTTTCTTTTATGTCGTCATCTAAAACCGCAACACGTCGAAGTGTGTGTGTGTGTGTGTGTTTTTTCTAAATAACAAAACAAAAGGGGGGGGGATGTAGTGGCGCCGAAACATCGCCAAGCGGAGAGCGAGTAAAGAGGCAAAAACGGGTGAGGTCCGAACCGTTGGCGCCATCTACTTAGCGTAGAGACAATTACACGATTGGCTGATTTATAAGACGCGGCAGACAGGTGTGTGTTTGTGTGCGTGCACCCTCCCCCCCTAGAGGAGTCTGGAAAGGAGGAGAAAAAGCGGAATTTCGCGTGCTTAAATGAGATAAAACGGCAGGAGAGGGAAAAAAAGAGCGGTTGAACGACCCCCCATCCCCCGGAGGATCGTTTTACTTCCTGAAAATTTCGAAATAATAGTCTTACAAATGAGGGCGAAGATGAGATGCTGGAAGGAGCGACAGAGAGTGAAAGAGAGAGAGAGAGAGATAGAGATAGAGAGAAAGAGAGAAAAAGACCTTGAGAAGGGAGTTTGAACCCTGGACGAGCAAACAACAGGGTTGAGTCATGGCGGGTTTCCGTGCATGCCGGCACGCAGTATTGGCGCCACATCCTCCAAGGTCACCCGCCGGGTCTCATCGGTCACCGACGACATCCGAACCCCCCCTCTCTCTCCTCTATACACGCGGGATTGACAGCTACCTGACGGGCATCGTCATTTTATAGCTAATAATATACTAATAAACAACCTTCTGTTTTGCATCTCCAACCTCAAAGTATCAATCAAAAAATTCTTATTAATAAAAATTCCCTCCCTGCAAACTTTTACGATCCCTCTTGCTGGGAAGTAATTAGAGTTTTTGGCATCCCTCCTCCTCCTCCTCCTCTTCCTCTAAAAATCGCGTTTTTGGAGCGAGAACGTTTTGCGTTTCCAACGCAGAGTGGTTCCTAGAATCGATCCAATCAAAAATCTCGTCCGAGGAACCAATTTGCCGAAGACCCTTTCGTGGAAATTCGGCAATTGATGGAAGGGGGAGGGAGGAGCGACATCATTAGAAGAATCTCGCGAAATTCTCTCCCCATTGTGTTTCTGATAAGGGCGAGAAATTTCGACTCTTTTTTTTTCTTATTTTTTTGCTGGTCAAGAACAGAGGAGACATTCATCCAGCTGTTTGCAAAGGGGTGTTAATCCCCTCTGCTAGATGCCATTCATCGTTGCGCTTTGACAGGTAAACATTACAAACCAATAAAACATAGTTACAATTAAGCAGAGTACCGTGTTAGAATGCTAAGGGATGGAGAAGAAGAGAGAGAGAGTGAGAGAGACAAAAAACACACCCCCTTTTTTTAGTGTCTCGACTCGACAACAGCTTTCCTGCCAATGAGAATAATAAATTAAAAATCTCCTCGATACTACCTTCAGCATTTGCACGCATCTTGCATTACAAAATCCTCGAGCAGGCAACAGCCGGCCTTCAAATGACCTTCACACAGCCAACAATCCCTCGGGTGAAGGTCAACCGCATACCAGTTTTATAAGGTTTTTCTCCCCCCTTCTTCTTCTTCTTCTCCTCATTCTACAACAAACAACAAACCTGCTATAGTTACACAATTCGCATGTAAAGACGATGCCCGAGATATTTCCTAGGGTCAGAGTAATGTTACGAGTATTAATAAATTTTTGTTTATTCTTCGATTGACCCTCGTTAATTGTCTTAGCCGCGCATTACCCTTTTGTTGCTCCCCATAAATAATTATACCAGAAGTAAATTAAACAGAAAAAAAATAATAATTCGATGACCTTCCTAGCGAAATTATATTAATTTAGCATTTTTAAAGAGAAGGAAAGGTCCAAGAAAACTGCCAATTTGCCAAAAAAATGAACTTTTAACTGACACGAGAGGGGCAATTCGGTGCGAGTTAATGACGAATCCGCATCATCCGTATCGGGGGATGGCGAAATGTATATTAAAACGGTCAAATTTTCCTCAAAAAAATCCAAATTCTTGAAATTTTCTCATTATGCAAGATCCCTGCTTGTAAGATAATTACGTTTTCCATTAAATTTATTCCTTTCTCGAGACATTTCACACTCGACTTGACTTTCTAACACTTTTCTTTTGTGATTTTCACTTAGTTTAAAGTGCCCAGACGTCAAGTTTTCACGTAGGGGAATAAAAGTACCTTCCATTCCTATTTGCTTACCGGTACTGGAGGATCCTGCAGGAGTATATATATATAATTAAATTCGAATAAATTCGAGAATTTTATATTTATTATTTTATGCTGTACGAGGACACGTCTCTCCTTATTCGTGTAGAGGAGACGACTCATTTAATAATGTTTTTGCCACATAAATATCAGGTTTTAAACTTATTAATAAAGAAAATTAATTCTAGACTTAATGAAATTTGCTTTAAAGCTACATGGAAAGGGACTTCTCTCAAAATCTGATAAATAAGAAAATAAAAATGAATTTAAGGTAAGAAAAAAATTATCTCATCTTAATGGTATAAGTCATAAAAGACATTTTCATGGGAAAAAAAGTATTTTAATGAGATTATGGGCTCAATATGAAGCTAAAAAAGAAGGCATTTTAATCCCCACAGTACAGAAATGTGTACACACGCACACAAACACAATACATTTTCTGCTGGTATGTTCAAATGCAGATACATGGAAATACAATAATTAAAATCTCTCCTAAAATATGGGAATTGTAGGTTAATGTGTTATTAATTACTACAAAAATATGAATAATATTGCAAACTTTACTTAAAATATAGAAAAGAAAACTAAAGTATATTGACACTTGGAAGAAAATGTATAAACTATCAACAGATTCCTACATTTATTACCGTCTCTGGTCATTTTTTTGATTTATTACGCCTTTAAAAATGGCAATTTCTCATCATTACAGGAAATTATAGGTATATTAACAGTGCATGGTTCAAAGTTTCAAGGTTTCTCTTACTCATTTCAGATCTCTAAGATTATTTGTCGGTCATTTTTCATATCGGATGATAATTTGATTTTATTCGCAGATAATTACAAATGTTTTACCAGACATTAACATTGAGCTGTATGATTCTTGTCCAAGAAGTCATTTAATTAGTGCTGGGCAAGAAAAATTCAGAATTTATAATTCATCAAGACACTTTTAAATTTCCAGTGTTGTGATTTTATAACAGAAGATTAGTTCACATAATGTAGCTAAGTGAAACGTTTGTGGATAGTTTAATGTAGGGATGGCTAACCTTTTGGCATCTGCATGCCATATAGTAAGCATACTTAGCTTTAAAAATGTTTGCACGTACCATTATTATACAATCATTATTCGAAGTTTTAGACTTTGAATAACGATAGGTAAAGAAATTAAAAGAATATGCTTTAATTAGAATAAAAGTAAAAAGCTGAGTGAAAAAGACAGATGCATAAATCAAAATCATAAGATATGTTACACGTCAGATGATTTCTCCTTATGCGCCACTTTGGGTACGTGTGCCATAGGTTCGCCACCTCTGGTTTAATGTTTGCCGACAAAGCTGCATTCCATTTGGTGAGAGAGAAGATCAATAAGACATCTGAATCCAAAGAAGTGCATGAAATTGTAGAACACGAACTGAGCAGACTCAAAGTAAATTTATCATCACATTAATGTGGGCATGGAGATGTTAACGGGGACACCGTTAATGTTAAATGCTTTTGTTTGATAAGATTTCCTTTTGCAGAAACTATGTGGCTAATTTCAAATGAAATGTTAAATTTGTCATCATTCTAAACATATGATGCAGAAAAAAGTAAGAGAATGTATTTTATTTGCATCGATAATACACGATCAATTTATCCACAAAAAAAAGGTACAATTTTAATGTAATAATTGTAAAATAGCAGAAGAATTTATCTCAATTAAGATGAATAAACCTCATATATTTAAGAGAATTTATAAAGATTAAATCACTATAAAGGTAAATCTTAACTTGAAGACTACAGATGACAACAAGGTTAAATACACAATTAATATTCTTTTGTATTAACACAATGTAATTCTTTTGTTTTTATATGTATTTCTTGAAAATTTCAAGATAAACATTAACCATAATTTTCTTTATTGACAGGTTTCTATTCATGGAGTTGTATCTTTATTAACTAATTCTTTATTAATATTGCAAGAAATGACAACATTAATATCATGAGTACTTTCCAGATAATGAAGACATAACCTTAATCAAGAAAAAGTAATAGATTATAATTCCTTTACCAAGAAGTCAATCATAATCTGAGTCTTTGGAGACACTATTAATTATAGTTTAGAATTTAATTATCAAAAAATTCCAAGTTTGTTTATGTCATGCAACTAGTTTCCAAAGTCTTCTGTGTCTTAGCATTAGACAGGTTTCTGGCTTTACATTATTATTTTATGCAGCAAATCATTATGTTCTGAAATTTATTTTCCATTTGGGCACATTTCCATTTTGTAGAGTCTGTTTTCAATAGTTTTACTGCGTTTTCGTCAACGTTAAACCATGAGAAACATTTAATGTGAACTTGTGCAATGTTTGATGTAATCGGTTAAATATTTAATTTGAGAGTGTACGACGTTTAATGATAGTATGAAAAAATGCCAGTTCACATAATTTTTATGCTCCAAAAATACACCATAGATTAAATATATGAAGTAAAACATAAATCATTTAATAATAATAAATGCATATGTTAACTAAAATGCAAATCCTACTTTTTAATCAGAATTTTATTTACATTAAATATCTGTAATGTACAGGTTTAATAAAGGGACAGCAACAGAAACAAGACTTTCCTGGCTGTTATGAGATTACACTTAGAAAACTTTTGTATTTTTAATGACAATATAATAAATAAAACCGTGTGTGGTGCCATCTATTACGAGATTTTGTTATGAAAACTTTTTTTGGGTTCGATAGGTCTCAAAACATGGAGATTTGCAAAAATCTCGGCAGTTCAAATTTGACACGATTCCCTTATGTAAGTATAACAACTAGGAAAGTAAGAGAACGATAAATATCATACCATAAAAATTTTACATCATCTATCAATAGAACTGTTTTATACATTTGAATAATAATTCATAGTATCTTAGAACAACAAACTGTTATAACAGTTAGGTTGTACAATTATAGTCAAACTTTTTTGGGTTCAAGAGGTCAACTCTTGATGTCAGTACTCAAATTTATTGAAATATTTTTTGAAACGTTCATTCTCAGAAAGTTCTTAATCAGAGAAGTATGAACAAAATTAAAGAAAAGATGTTGTGTTCTTCTCTAATTTTGCATTTTTGTAAACCATATTCTGCCTTTTCTTGTGATTACAGAACTAAAAGTGAATAGACCTGTTCTCTTACTATAAAAATGCAAAAGTCATTGAAATTTTGTGTTAAATTTGAAGTTTTTCCTTAATTTTAAAAAAATTATATTTTCAAAAATAGAAATCCATTTTCCAGAAAATGTTTTCTTAATAATTTAAATGCACATAAATATATTTTATTTTTAATCATACATAAGAAGTTGTTACAATGCTTATTTATCATAAGATTTCGTCATGTAATGATAAGTATTGGTGAAGTGAGATATCATCTACTCATAAAAATAGGCAGTGTATAAACTTTAAGTCGTAATAAAAATAGGTCCGCAAATTGGCTATTTGAGATAAACGATGATTTTGGTCACAATCTGTCAACTGATATCAAATATAACTTAAAAGCACAATCATCTATGCTACAAAAAAGCTGACTTCTTTCAAACATCCCACCCCAAATTGCTTCTAATTTACCGTTGTAATTTTCCTACCAAATACACTAAATGTTTGAAATATTCCTGTATCTAAACATTGACAAACCGTGACCAATAATAGCGTTTATCTTATAAATGGCAAATCATTTTTACTACATTATTTCGAAACTGCCCTGCATATAAATTAACATGACTAAACTTAATCAAGAACTGTTTTCTGACAAAAATTATCACATTTTGCTGCAGAATACGCGTTTTTTTTAAGCATGAAAATACTGCTGTAATGAGGATAAACTTTTGTTACTTTTATATACTTATTTTTTTTATTAATATTTATATATAAAATAAGTCTAAAATCATTGTCATATGATAAATATGATAAACCAGAATTAATTCAAATTTAATTTTGTTATGATGTTCTATATATTTAGATACTTTAAGCGCAATCAAAATTTATTAATACAGTAGATCCCCCATTAACCAGAGCTCAATCAACCAGCAAAACAATTAAAGAAATAATAGTTTATATAAAAATTAAAATCGATTTCTAACAAAAATGTAAATTTAAACTAAAAACACTGCACCATGAATGAGTCCATACTTGTCTCCCATTTCCACTATTTAACTAAAGTTGCACAATGCATTCTTAAAGTGGTTTTTATAATAAAACCATTACATTAAGTTTGTCTTTATTTATTGTACTTCAATATTAATATCCAGTCAAACCAAATTTTAATATTGTATAATATTAGTTTTATTTCTCAAATTTCTCAATGAATAAATGTTTGTGTGTTACACTAGTAGCAATGTCACATTATGACTGTACACACTGTACACTTGCAAAGTAATGACCATTTTTCACAACATTAATATATTCTAGAGTGCATTGTGTTTCAAAAATGTATGAACTCACTAATGCTTTGTGTTTTGTTGTGTGTCGGAGAGCTTGGAAACAAAAATGTCCACCAAAGAACTAACCTATTTTTATACCAAAAGGTGATCTATACAATTTACCTTACAATACAATACAATAATTTTACACATCATATTAATTAATTATTAGATCATCATAAGAACCACTATTTTCTTTTTTTAACTGAAATGTGTAAAATTACAAATAAAGGTTATCTAAAACACTTGTACAGTAAGACCCCGCTTAATGCGTGGGATGTATTCCTAGATGACAAAGCGTTAAATGAAACAGCATTAAATGAGGCCATTTTAACATAGAGTAAATAGGGAAAGGGGAACATACAATCAAAAATAAACAGATTTTACTTTAATTTTAAGTTATTTTTATATTAATTTGCATAATAATATATGTTAAATAATACACAAACATATACACACAAAAATGTAAAGTTCATTTTTTGTGATGAAGGTTGTGGCTTTTCTGAAATTCTTGCTTTTTGTGATAAAGTCATGTAGTTTCACTTGTCACTTTTTTCCTCTTGTTAAGCAAATGTCGATAGCAGAAGATTGCATCCACAATGCCTTGTTTTGCTCGTGCACTCCTTTCAAAATCTGGATCATTCGCTACAATTTGATCAACAATTTCAGTTATCATTACCAAACTTTTACTAAGGAAACCTGTAGAGAAATTCTTTGGGTTCTTTGTTTTCAGAATCTCTATTTTCCAGTTCTACATGAATTCCTTGTTCTTCCAGTTGTTGAAGGTTGTCGTTAGTAAGGCTCTCACCAGAAACCTGCTGTAACTCCTCAATATCCTGCTCATCTACATCTCCTAGTCCTGCTGTATTGATTAGGTCGACAATTTGGTCAACCAAATAATATAGCAATAGGCTCTTCTCGTTGAGAATTCTTGGATACCTTCAGTCATAACTTTTTCCACACTTCATTTGTGCATTTATCAGTTACTTCTTGCCAAGCAAAGTCAATATTTCCTACGGCATCCACAATGTTATATTTTTTCCAAAATTGCACCAAACATACATAGATTAGATATATAGATTTAAAGAAAGTACAGTGCTACAATGAATTGTCATCTTTTGCTGATTGGTTCATGTTCATAAATAATCGTATTATGTATGAATAAACGAAATGCCACAATAATTTGAATCAGCATAAATTTTGAGCTTTCTTTTAAGACTTCGAGCAGACCACATTATATCGAATCAGTATTAACTGAGGCAGCGTTAAGCGTGGTCTTACTGTATTCGCATTACTAAACTTATCTACTATACCTTTGAGGTCTGGTTAGCAGCAACTGTCTATCAAACTAATTTCATTATGTGCTGAACTGATTGTAAAGCGAAGGCATAAGACGTGTATGCATATGTATAATTTAAACTGCATATGTATAATTTAAACTTGTACTTTAGCAAGATTTTCTTGAATTTTTGAACATTGTAATGAATGACAGCATTTAGTTATTTGTTATCAGAATTAAGAACAAATTAAAAACATTACACTTAAAGGAGACCTTTAAAATTTACTTGTGATTGTGATAACACTAAGTTCAATTCAATTATAAACTGAATGACAATTCACAACGGTTCAGAACTTTAATGATAATATTCGTTATTTTTATGGAATTATTAAATTATATTTATTATTAACTTAGCAGATTATATTAAGCAAAATCACTTACCTTTTAATGATGTATTGGCTACTGCAAACATATTTATCACAAGCAATTGCAACAGTCTCAAGGGACCCATGGGCGATGGCGTACGCTGTAACAGACTGCGGAACTCCCTCAGCATATTGCTAGCAGTTTCTTTAAAGGATTCCATACTAAAAAATAAGATATTTTTTAAAATAATTTCATTATCATGTTGATTTGCTATTTCAAAATATAAGCATACATAATTAAAAAAAACAAACTTAAATAGTAACTAACTAAGAATATTTCAGAATATATTTTGATGATATCTAGTTTATGTCATACTTAATAAAATCACAGATAAAAAAAAACAAAATCTATTAAGTATAATGCCATCAAAATATTTTGAAGAAAAATGTAATAAGTAATAAATGATCCTAAATTTAAAGATATTAAAATATAATTTTAAAAGAGAAAGAAGTGAACAAGAATTTGTAATTTATAAAATACTCATCTACAATTCATGTACAACTAATTACCTTTTTTGAGAGACAAAGTTTATTTGCATATAAGGAGTATTTTTGGCCAATCTTATGTCAGTAGCAGCTTCTAGATGCTACTGACATAAGATTGACCAAAAGGGTTCCTTATACACAAATAAACATTCACGTAAAAGAACTTTCATTTGTTTGTGATTAAACAATAGCATTTTGTAAGTATTTATCTTTTATATTTGTATTCACAACCAAGGATCAAGAATTAGAGTTAGAAGTTAACCAATTACTATTCACTTTACTTTTAGCATGCAAACACTTATCGGTTAACTTCTAACTTTAATGCTTGATCTTTGTGAATACTGGCATTAGTCAGTCAACTGTCAATTACATTTTACCATAGTTTTCTTTTGACATGGCTGATATTGGATTGTAGACAACACCTTACACAAAACTGTTCTAAACTGTGTATTTGTAGTATTGTGGATTATATTGAAAAGTTTTAATTGATGCAGAACTCAACACATTGTTTTAATTGTATATATATAAAAATGTTCATTTGAATTTAAAACTACACTTAAAGATGGGATATATCATAAATTTAAAGTGTTTCTTACAATTTAGAATACTTTTTGTCATTATTTGAAACTCCATATGTAATGAAAATTTCATGGTATGATAGAATGTCTTCTTGTAATAGTGAATATTGTTAACAGTCTTTTAATGTTACCAGTATCAGCAAGTCCCAAAATATTGAAGTTAAAATATACTTATAAAATTGCTTATCATAATCAGAAATTGGTTATAGTTACTATTACCTTCAGATAAAAAGGCAATTTTAAGCAGTCTTTTCATGCTGTTAGAACTTCAATTAGTCGTTAATTGTTAGATTAGTCATTAGCGTTAACCAACGTTTTAAATGATAAATTGCTGGCCTTTCTTACATTGGTTATGCACTAGTTAGTGTTAAAGATAGTATAAGTTATTAAAAAAAAGCAGAAAGCAACACTGGACAAATCAACTATTAGTTAATAAATCTCCATTTTTTGTTGTATAACATATCTTTTTAGTGCTGGGGTCAATAAAATCAGATTTCCACTAAATGTATTCATATTTAATTATTCCATTTAAAGTTACTAGTCTGTTATTATTATCTATATAGTCAAGAAATATTTACAATAAGCCAATTGTATTGTACTTCCTCTTTATTTTGTATCTTCTATTAATTATACTTAATTTTAAATACATTAACTTTCTTTTTATTCTTTAATAAATTCTATTAAACGTTAGTCACTTTTATTTCCTGTCCAATTTTTCCCAAAAATCTAAGTAACTTGCATACGAATTAATGTGATATTTCTGAATTCAATGCTTCTAAAGCTCATTAATCAAATGTAAAACATTTACAATACTTTGATTGTTTGGGATGAACAGAAAAATGTTGATTTACCAATCCAGTACCATTTAAGTCCTGTACCCAGTACACAAAACAGATCATTTTCCAAGAAATGTGAAGAGAACAACCCATACAACTACCTTATAATAAACTGGACACTTCGGCAAAGTGTATCATTCCCCTCCCCCTCTTCTGACCGATAGTCTGTAAAGCAAATGAGTCACAGAGCAATTTGTGATGACTCAATGACTCATCCATATGTATTTCTGACATCCCAGTTAATACAATAATAGATAATAGAGGTTCTATTGTACATTTTAGATCAGTTTCCACATAATCATTAATGGTGTTAATGACACAACATAATTATTTTATATGATCCTCTTACATATTAAATGCTGAAGATAAATGTAATTTGTTGAGCAAAACCCTAATGTGTTTTTAAATCTGCATATAACAAATTAAAGAAACCAAAAACTGTAGTTCTTTACAGTTAAGAAATTAATTCTGTCAATGGCAATAAATTCTTATAAATGAAAAATGTGAACTAATTATATTTTATTCATAATAAACATTCTTACAAACATGTTAACTAATTTTACAGTTTATTAACAAATATTCAAGAGAAAAAATAAATATTTTTAATAATAATATGTGAAGTCATGTAATTGCATTTATTTGCTGTACTTTATTTAGCTTAAATTATAAACAAGTGTTACGTTTAGAGTATTTATTATTATGGAGGAATTTATTTTTCATGCACCACTACATAAAACCTACATTAGAATTATTTTTTGTTAAAATTTCATTTGAAGTATGTAAAAAGCCTTAAATAAACACATTAAATAGTTACCTACAATCTAAAAATAATAATGATTAGTCATTATCTTCAGACAGCACTTATCAACTAATTCAGTAGTGCCTTTCTGAGCTGGAATTATAAAATAGTTTGCAGTAATTGGATAAATTTAAATGTTTACCTTCGAGTAAATTCAGCCAATCCTTAATAATCCTCAATTATTGAATAAATATAAAGCAAGTAATTACTTGATAAAAATGATAGACCTATTATATGGTAGTTATGAGATAATTATTAAACAAAACAATAGATGCTGGATGCCTTTTACAACAAATAGAAGTCTATTACAGAGCGGATCCCTTCTCTCCTTACTTGTTCAATTTTTATTTATTTGATCTAAACAATTGTTTCATAAAACAGGAGGATGGAATTTATATTGATAACTTAATTATACACTCAATATCATATGCCGAAGATATAGTTATAGTGGCTCCTACTGCTGCAGAGTTACAAAGAAAAATTCAACAGATAGTTGACTACTTAGAAAACCTAAAAGTTAAAATAAACCCGAAAAAATCAGAAATAATGATTTTTAGAAATGGAAGCAACCCTCCGAAAAAATAAATGTCTTTCTATATCAAAAGAGAAATAAAAATAGTAAATGAAAGTAAATTCTTGGGGATAATATTCACTCCTAATTTAACATTTGACAAACATTACAAGAGTATAATAGCCAAAGGTTTTAAGAGGAAAAGGTTTTAAATACTAAAAATGATTGTTAAGATTTAAATTATTTCGACATGCTAAAAACTAAAAATATAAAATGTAAATTTAATAGTCTTTGTTCTTTAAGTTAAAACAAAATGTAAAATAAGTACCCCCTGTAAGAGGCTAAGGCCTTATATGTTAATAAATTTGAATTGAATTGAATAATAATCCTCAATTATACCAATTTAATAATGAGTTTCATATAATTAATAGTCTTAATGGCTTCGCTTTTTCACTTTTTGTACTTAAAATTACACAAAATTGTATTAAAAAATTATTTTTTAAATTTTGTGCAAATGGCATTTAATAACAACATGTTGTTGTTGTTAATTTTAATTCCCACCAAATTAATTAATCATTATAGCATTTTTTTCTTGGAAAAAATCAGAAGATTTAATGCTACTCAATAGTGTTTTTTTACAAAAAAATTAGTCAATATTTATTCTTAAACTAGGAACCACAAGTAATGTATGGCATAATTATGAAAATAACATTTTAAAATGTTTCCTAAAATTTCCATTGAAACTGTATTGAAAATTAAGCAAAATAAGCTTCTACCTTTACTAAATAGTTACCTACAATCCACTTAGAAAATAACAGATGAGCATATTTCTATCATATGTAAGAACAGAAAGATATATAAATCTAAATTTATAAGTATCCTAAAAGATTAATTATGACAGTTGATTAATTTTAATACATTTCATTCTATTGTTTAATGTTAGGCTAATGCCAATTGTATCAATATTAATTTAATTGTAGTTTGTGATTGGCATTGGCATTCTTTGCAAGACAGTTTTATCTGATCCATCATCCAACTAAATATTTCCTCTAGCCAGTTAATAAATACAATAAAATAAAAATCATCTTTATTATTATTTTTTATAATATCCAGACTGTGGATTAGTATACACTACTGAATGTTACAGAAGATTTATTATTTTCTTGTTATCAGCTGATGTTTATAAGTTGCAATAGTGACAAACTAGCCTTGTAGACTGGCTAATCTAAACTTTATTCCTAAAAATACACTGAGCATGTTGTTAAATCACATCTTCAAAAGAATTTGCAAATTTATTAATGTCAATTATAATGCTTGACAAAATAATTTTATAAACAAAATATAAATATTTCTACTAATGAGCTATGAGGTTAATTTACATATGAATGGCAACTATTATCTCTCCAAATTTTTATTTAATATAAATGAAAATTTGGACATTGCATACAATACAATATTGTGTATATTCTTTTATCAAAAGTGACAATGGAAAGCTTATTTTTTAATTCTCTTTCTGCTATTTGATTTAATATAAGCACGTTATTTGATCTTAAGCAATTCTGCTCAATTTTAAACCTCTAATTGCTGCGTTATGTTTTGTTAAGTGCAAAAGATTGTAACTGTAATTCATTCTCAAATTAATTTTATATATTTAGAAATTCTAATATAAACTATTTATTCATATATAATTAAACCAAAATGTCTTACAATATGTTTACTATTAATTTTTACTAATTTTTGTTCCATTGAAATTTATAAGAAAATACAGCAATTACATTAGTGGATATATGAACTACAGATATAATCCTTCAAAATTTGGTTTTCAATGGTTGATGGCTGCTGTAATGAACAGTTACTGAAATAATACAGGTCTTTCATTAATGGATTATGATATAATGCTACAGTCCTTCAATTTGCAACTGAAATAATTTTATTCTTTTAATAATTGATTAAAGAGGACTCATGAAAGCTATGCTAGATTACATATACACTTCATATCCCATTCCAGAGTTTAAAAATTTTGAACAGTTGAAATATTTCCCATTTTCTTATGTCACAACAATAAAATTAGCTAAAGTAAATATCGAACACATATAATACTAAAATATTTGAATTTTGTTAAATGGGAGGGAGAAATAAGAAGTTACAAAAAGTAAATAGTAATACTTACCCTATTTTTGTAAAGAGCTTGCCATGAACATGAAGATAACTTACAACAAACCTTTTATTCAACTAAAAAGAACATAAAAATTCAATTAGTAAATGTGAATTTTGAATTATAAATTAAAAATCTACAAAATTTTATTGTTATAAATAGGAAATATTGCTAATTTAAAAACAGTATTTATTTTTGTTCTTCTTATCTCATCTTTTGTTGACCAAAAGACATTATGAATAGACTTAGTAAAAAGTTGTGACTACTGTATAAATATAAGCATTCACTATAAGTTGAAATGAGAGGCCATTCAATTGATTTATATCTAAACATTTATCTTCACATCTAAAATATATGATTATACCAATCAACAGTCTTAAAAATATACTGGATAATCAAAAACCGATCATACATCTACATTGCATTACTTGTAACATAAATTCACAGTAATTTTTTTGATCACCACAAAATTTAAATGACTACTCTCATCTATTTCCAGAATGTGATTTGCTATTTGGTCTCATATAAAGGGGATAAACAGTTGTAAGCCAGGGAAGATTTAACAAGATGCATAGGACAGCTGCACTCAAGTAAATGAGAAAGCCTCAGGTACGAATGGTATCTCAGGTAGTAAAAAATTTTGTAAGGTATATTGTTTCCTTTCTGCATTCCCTCTAATAATTTCTGGATCTGCTATTGTTATAACCTATTTGATGAGTTCAAAGTTGCAATTTAAAATCAGCATATAACCTCAACCTGCTTTTGAAATTCCTTTTAAACAAAGATAATTTTCTGCATATAACCTACAGGTTATGGTTATTAAAGTAACATTTGTATAAATTAAAATTATCATCGTATACCTTTGAAATTAAATGATGATAGTAAAATAAATCTTTGCATAACATTTCTAAACAGTAAGTGGATAAATAAAACAGAATTTTGGAACTATATTGGATAATCTGACCATTACAACAAATTATTTTCAAAAAACAAATTCTAAAATTCTAACTTGTCAAAATAAAACCATATCAAAAATTTTCATTAATTTAATACAAAAGTTCTTTTATAGCTGTCACTTATCATACAATTTATCAATGTTGAGATGTTTGAAGTTATAATTTAGTAGGTCAAATAAAAGGATAAAAAAATTTATATTTAAATTATGATTTTATAGAGTATCATTAGAATAATTCATTGCTACAGAATTAATTATCAATAGCACAGATACAAAACATCACCTTACATTGTTAATGCAGCAAATAATATTGGCAATGCATCAATACAAAAATAGACCAAGACAAAGCCAAACTGTATGCCCATGCAAATTGTTACCAGAGCAAGAAATATCAGTAATGTAACAACTGACAGTATTATAAATGTGTTAATAGAAAAGCAAAGTATCAAAGATACATAGAGGAAAATGATTATCAATTTATACAATGGTGTGGCAATGTTAACCGAATTTCCTAGAAAATTTCAAAAACCTAGATATACAATAATTAACATTAAAAAATTCTTTGAAAATACATTAGATAGACAAATGAAAAGACAGTACAGTAGATCAAAGGCCCAAAAAACTGTCAAATAAACATGAATATATCTTTTAATCTTAGGAAAATAAACATTGTTTTTAACACTCAAAAATATACAATGGCTTTACATATGCCTACAAACATATTGATAATTTACTAGAAGCTATAAAAAGTTAATAATAAACTATACGAAAGAGATAAAAAAAACTCATGCAAAAAAGTTTTGAATATTCTTTTTCAATATCAAAGAAAACATTGTATTTATTTATAGTCGTTATGGAAGAATACAGAAAATTTCACATATCATTCTAGAACAAAGACGTAAAATAATCTTTTTATTGCAAATAAAATGATGTTAGTTGAGTTATAATTCTTAATGCACCATATTTTAATCAACCGACTCAATAATCTAGCTAGCAACACTAAAATATGCAATCAATTCATTCAGACTTAACATCAGATATCTTCAAATATGAAAGTGTTTGACACAGCTTTTGCTTGCAAGATTTCATCAATCAAGCTTTGTTTATTGTCAAGTTAAAAAGATTATAGAACTGATTATGTTAGTAGATGCACTATTAATATTTATTCAGAGGATAAAAGCTGAATATTGTCAACATTGAATAAGAAATATTCGACAATTGTTAAATTCTAAGCCTTACTTTGTTTACCTTTAAATTCTTTTTTAATCTAAACATCTTCAATAGGACTAATCATAAAAATTTGGTAATAAAGTTTATAGTAAAAGTGTTGTTATACATACATTATACATATTTAAAATTAAGTATTAATTACAAGAAAATCCTGCAACAAGTTGTGTAGCTTTTCCAGCAAAAAACATTTAAAATTGCATGTGATGCCATCTGTTATGACATTTTATTTTAAAAATCTTTTTTTGACAAAAGGCACAGGAGTTATTAAGCTTCAAAGTAGGTGAACAAAACTGTACTTCTCACACTGACATCCATACATACAGAAAAAACTCCCAAACTTTTCTTGCATTTCTTCACATTTCAAGATGTTCCAAATCCAAAAATGTCCATTCCACAGTCTTGAAGGGTCATTTTTTGACTGGGAAAGTATGGCGATCAGTCAATTTCCCAATAGTGTTATATAAGTGGGAAAGTAAAAAATAAATCAATAAGAATATCATTTCTATGCATTTTCTACTTTATAAACTAGCATTCTGTCTTTGTTTTCTCAATTACTTGTGCAAACAACATTGTGTATATAAATATCAAATACAGGTATGCCTCGCCTTACATTGGTAATTGGTTCCAGGAGAAATGACTTAAGTTGAATTTACTTGTCTCCGAATTTACTCGTCACTAGGCTAAACCACAAATAACCATTCCCAGTTCTGTATTTTATTTATAAATGCATTTTTAATAATATGTGGTTAATAAGAATATATTTTAAGCTTACAAACAAATAAATTTTAGTCTTTAATACAGTACAGAAAAAGTAATCTAAATATACAAATTCATGTACATATAGTACATACTTATAAATGTACAAGTTTACAATTTGGTGATGTTTACAGTACATCACAAACTCTTTATTTGTGAATGTGGTTTGCTCTAAGACAAGGGTGGCCAACATGAGGCCCGCGGGCCGCATGCGGCCCGCCTGGAGTCGTGTTGCGGCCCGCGGAGCTTGGTCAAATGAACGTAAATGTTAACTTTATTGTACATATCACCAAATGAACATTAGAAGAGTTAAGAAGGTTTGGAAGAATTCTATGAAATGTATTTGGACAAGGATAAATATCCTGCGTTTTACAAACATGCTCTGTCGATGGTTTCGCTATTTAGAAACACTTATGCGTGTGAACAACTTTTTAGTCGCATGAAGTACATCAAATCACAAGTGAGAACACGAATTACTGATGTTCATTTGGAAAACTGTTTGCGTGTAGCGAC
>NW_019384882.1:144168-150447 GCF_000671375.1 Centruroides sculpturatus
CAACGCAAAGTAGGCATGAAATAAAGTATAAAAAATCATTTCAAATAATAGAATAATAGGTAGAATAAAAAACAGTTTAAGCATTATTATAAAATTAACTTAACAGTCTTATAGTAAAAAAGAAAAATAAAAAACAACATGGAGTAGCATTATGTTGAACAGCATGTTCAACATAATGCTACTCCATGTTGTTTTCTATTTTTCTTTTATTTATTTATCTTATATTGAACATGCTGTTCAATATAAGATAAATGACTGATAAATTAAAAATTGAAGTTTGAATAAATTACAGTGTGAGTAATATCTTTTCAGTTCAGATTAAGAATAAACAAACACATTTTTAAGGAGATTTGAAGTTTAAAATAGAATACTAAAACCTATAATATTTAAACAATATTCTTTCATGTTAGAATATTTAATTTAACATGAATAATTGTTACAGGTTCAATAAAATTAAATAAAAGATTATCTGAATTTTAATATTCTTTGATATAAACTAAACCAAACAGTAAACCCTGTATAAAACTAATTATCTTACATCAAATGTTGTTATTTGATTATAATCTTCAATGGAAGAATCATCTTCAGTTTTGCTTGTTCTTTTTGAACTTGAACCATCAGGATGAATCCATACTTCTTGTCTTTCTTCCATTTCATTTCTTAATTTTTCTCTTTCTTCATTCTGGATAATCTGTTCCTCATATCTTTTCTTTTCAACTTGTTCATACTGTAAATATAAAATTAAAAAATAATAAATGGCAAATCCACACAATTATTTAAACCAAGATACATTAATAATTTCAACATAAAAGTAAATTAATATACACAGTATATCAAACTTATCTCCATTATTTAATATTACTACTTTGCAATTGTTTACTAACATTCACAAAACAATTATTATTTTACTTTTTTCATGTGTACAAGTGCTTTTGTCTTGATCTTATAAGCAGCTAAAGAGAAATGTATATTTAAAATTATTTTGTGCGTATATTTTTTTCTGTACAGTACATTAAGTCAATGCTGTAACTAGGCAGCTGTAATAGGTACACAAGCACAGGACTCAAGATGAGGAAAGCATCAAAATGAAATCAACAAAAAATTTATCAAATATACTGAAATAATATTTATTTATAAATAAACAGGAGTAATTTTGTATTTTTCTTGCATATACAAAAATATTTATAAACAATTGTTTTTATCATTTTATTATTACTTTTCTCTCCAAAAAGGGATCCAAAAATAAAACCTGGCACAGAGCAGATGAAAAGCTAGTTACGTTGCACAGAGTAAATGTGTACAAGCATATAAAGCATTTGTCTTTATATGAAATTTCAAGTATACAAATGCTCTGACATTATTATCAAAAACCTACACTACTAATACTACATGTTTTTACTATTGATCATATTGCTTTTAATGAAGCTACAGCAAAATATATTAATAAATTTTTCATTGTATCACTAGCTAATCAAACCAAAGTAGAACTTGAGAATAGTTAGGCAATGCCGTAAGCCAAAGTTGACAACACACAAGTTGATTATGATTGTTGCACTACCATTTCAAGATGTTGCCAATCATCGCATTACTTCTTGAGAGTATTTACTTTTGTTTGATCACACTGTTTTAGTATCATAGATATTTTAAAAAACAATATAAATGAATATAAAAGAATAGATACCTTTTTCCTAGCATCCTCAAACAAGGATAACAAACTTTCTCGTGCAGACAAAAAAGGATTGCTGGCAGCCAGACTTCTCATGTAATAATAAACTGCATCTAACTTTCTCCTCTAAAAACACCAACAAAATTGCAATTTTACTAATAACTTACAAATATTTTGTTAAAAAAAATATAATTCTGTTGAATTAATTTTGAAACTTCTTACAGTATAAACAGCAAGAATGGCTAGCTGATTATATGGCCTTCCATTTTTAGGTGCTAACTGCTGAGCTTGAAGATACCAACTACATTAATTTAAAAAAAAAAAAATTATTAGAATTATGAAATGTTTTATCTAAATTAAAAATTGTAGTTAATAAAACCAAAACAGTACCTTCTTGCTTTACCATAATTTGAAGTACTATTAGCTTGTTCTCTGTACCTTGCCAGATCACCTAGATATATAAATATTTTCTGCACACTTATCAAAACAAGACGAACAGAATCAGGAATTCTTTGTGGTCTTACCACATTATCTAGATAATTTGTCACATTAAAACCAAATGTTTCTTGTTGTTTTTCTAATAAATTTTCATAAAATACAGTTCCCTGTAAAATCAGAAATTTTAAATATATTTCAATTTAAAAGTTACATTTTGTATATAGAATATAATAATTAATAGATCAAAAACTAAAAATACTTAAGTTACAAGTAAAAATTCACACAAAAATTATGGAAAATTATATATAAAAATATGATCAAAGTTTCTATATTTTATTTAGCCATTCACTACACAAATTTCACAAATATTCAAAATTAACAAGCTTAATAAATACATAAACACAGTAGAGCATCGATTATCTGAATGTCAATCAAGCGAAACTTTTCCAGTCAGCAAATTTAAATTTCCGCTAGAGCTGTGGCACTGCAATCTTCAGCTATGTCTTGGGCTACTCCAATATTATTTTTGTTTGTGTGCATATTTTAGCTGGCAGCACTAGCACAACCATGAGAGGGTACTTAAGGACATGCCAGGATTTGAACGAATTTCAATATGGGATAGGTTAATATATTTTTCGTACATAATCGGTTATCTGAAAAATCAATTTTCCAAGCGAACCCGATTGATTCGAATTATCGATGCTCTACTGTATATTTAATTTACCACAATTTTATATGTATAACCCACAACGGAACATACTCCAAAGAGAATGCTTACTACTACAACATTTAAAATTTTGTGGCGCCATCTATACAGAAGCGATCGCTTCTGTAGTAGAGAACATTGTTTGTATGAGCTGACTGTCTGCAAAACTATTTACTTCACAATTAATTTCATTAAGCAACAATTTTAATCTCTAATTACTATTTGTACAAAAAACATAATATAACTTCTGTGAGAAATTCTGAAAATAAAGTCATCCATGCATCAGCAACAAAATAAAATATACCTTTTAATAAATGCCTGTAAACCCACCAAATTGTAATAAATACAGTTGAAGAGGGACAGACAACCTATCCGAAATGCATACCATTATCATAATAAACCAGTGTCTATCCATTTCTGTGTGATTACTCTCACAATGTCAATAGTGTGTGATAAGTCCTCTATAGAGCCAAAACATAGTGCTCATAGTTTCAAATTGTAACATAAGAACAAAAAGCAAATCAACAATAAAACCCCTATTAAAGTACAGTACATAAAATGCAACAAAACAAAACACAAGAAGAAACAAGTATAAAATTATTGAAGATTACCATTTTCAATGTATTGTGCATTAATAACACTATACTGCAAACTAAAGTGACAATTATGACTAAAATTTATGTTAGCAGATACATCAAAACAGTGTGCAATGACAATAAAAGATAACTACAGTAGAATCCCCTATAATGCGTGTTTATATAATGCAGATTCGTATATTGTGGCAAAAAAAGTGCAACCATATTCGTATACACTAAAAGAGACTTGTAAAATGCGGTATCGCCGACTCGTGTCGCGATAGAATTGGTCGAATCTGGACCAATAATGGACGAGCAGCCGAACTACTTACATGCTATGAGAGTTTAGGCGAGTAAGTTGAGTTTACTATCATCTGTACAGTATATAGGCCTAAATTAGGTACTGTAAATCTAATACAGTACTGTAATTTTATACATTTCTTGTGAAAAAAACATTTCTTATTCAATGGCCATAAAAATTATTTCTATTAATTAATGATGTCTCCAAAGTTCGACAAATTTTTTGCAGAAAAATAACTTATCTGAAATCAAGCTTAAGCAATGGCAACGTCGAACGATGCACACTCGGTAAGTAATCCTACAACTTTTTGTTTATAGCAGAGTTTATACAGATTATTCCCAAAAAATTATACGTGTTTTGGAAATGTTGAATCAAATTAGTCTAAAATCGATTAATTTTATGGAAGAAAACCTTTCAAACAGCCATAGTCTGTAAACTGCACACGTGCTGGGCTGTGATTGGCTCATCTATTTGAGGATTCCTACAATGCGAAATTCTTATANACAGTATTATAAATGTGTTAATAGAAAAGCAAAGTATCAAAGATACATAGAGGAAAATGATTATCAATTTATACAATGGTGTGGCAATGTTAACCGAATTTCCTAGAAAATTTCAAAAACATAGATATACAATAATTAACATTAAAAAATTCTTTGAAAATACATTAGATAGACAAATGAAAAGACAGTACAGTAGATCAAAAGACCAAAAAACTGTCAAATAAACATGAATATATCTTTTAATCTTAGGAAAATAAACATTGTTTTTAACACTCAAAAATATACAATGGCTTTACATATGCCTACAAACATATTGATAATTTACTAGAAGCTATAAAAAGTTAATAATAAACTATACGAAAGAGATAAAAAAAACTCATGCAAAAAAGTTTTGAATATTCTTTTTCAATATCAAAGAAAACATTGTATTTATTTATAGTCGTTATGGAAGAATACAGAAAATTTCACATATCATTCTAGAACAAAGACGTAAAATAATCTTTTTATTGCAAATAAAATGATGTTAGTTGAGTTATAATTCTTAATGCACCATATTTTAATCAACCGACTCAATAATCTAGCTAGCGACACTAAAATATGCAATCAATTCATTCAGACTTAACATCAGATATCTTCAAATGTGAAAGTGTTTGACACAGCTTTTGCTTGCAAGATTTCATCAATCAAGCTTTGTTTATTGTCAAGTTAAAAAGATTATAGAACTGATTATGTTAGTAGATGCACTATTAATATTTATTCAGAGGATAAAAGCTGAATATTGTCAACATTGAATAAGAAATATTCGACAATTGTTAAATTCTAAGCCTTACTTTGTTTACCTTTAAATTCTTTTTTAATCTAAACATCTTCAATAGGACTAATCATAAAAATTTGGTAATAAAGTTTATAGTAAAAGTGTTGTTATACATACATTATACATATTTAAAATTAAGTATTAATTACAAGAAAATCCTGCAACAAGTTGTGTAGCTTTTCCAGCAAAAAACATTTAAAATTGCATGTGATGCCATCTGTTATGACATTTTATTTTAAAAATCTTTTTTTGACAAAAGGCACAGGAGTTATTAAGCTTCAAAGTAGGTGAACAAAACTGTACTTCTCACACTGACATCCATACATACAGAAAAAACTCCCAAACTTTTCTTGCATTTCTTCACATTTCAAGATGTTCCAAATCCAAAAATGTCCATTCCACAGTCTTGAAGGGTCATTTTTTGACTGGGAAAGTATGGCGATCAGTCAATTTCCCAATAGTGTTATATAAGTGGGAAAGTAAAAAATAAATCAATAAGAATATCATTTCTATGCATTTTCTACTTTATAAACTAGCATTCTGTCTTTGTTTTCTCAATTACTTGTGCAAACAACATTGTGTATATAAATATCAAATACAGGTATGCCTCGCCTTACATTGGTAATTGGTTCCAGGAGAAATGACTTAAGTTGAATTTACTTGTCTCCGAATTTACTCGTCACTAGGCTAAACCACAAATAACCATTCCCAGTTCTGTATTTTATTTATAAATGCATTTTTAATAATATGTGGTTAATAAGAATATATTTTAAGCTTACAAACAAATAAATTTTAGTCTTTAATACAGTACAGAAAAAGTAATCTAAATATACAAATTCATGTACATATAGTACATACTTATAAATGTACAAGTTTACAATTTGGTGATGTTTACAGTACATCACAAACTCTTTATTTGTGAATGTGGTTTGCTCTAAGACAAGGGTGGCCAACATGAGGCCCGCGGGCCGCATGCGGCCCGCCTGGAGTCGTGTTGCGGCCCGCGGAGCTTGGTCAAATGAACGTAAATGTTAACTTTATTGTACATATCACCAAATGAACATTAGAAGAGTTAAGAAGGTTTGGAAGAATTCTATGAAATGTATTTGGACAAGGATAAATATCCTGCGTTTTACAAACATGCTCTGTCGATGGTTTCGCTATTTAGAAACACTTATGCGTGTGAACAACTTTTTAGTCGCATGAAGTACATCAAATCACAAGTGAGAACACGAATTACTGATGTTCATTTGGAAAACTGTTTGCGTGTAGCGAC
>NW_019384882.1:150812-204311 GCF_000671375.1 Centruroides sculpturatus
TATACAGGTATACCTCGCCTTACGTCGGTAATTGGTTCCAGGAAAACGACGTAAGTCGAATTTACTTGTCTCCGAATCTACTTGTCACTCGGCTAAACCATAAATTACTATTCCCAGTTCTGTATTTTATTTATTAATGCATTTTTAATAATATATGGTTAATAAGAATCTATTTTAAGCTTACAAACAAATAAATTTTAGTTTTTAATATAGTACAGAAAAAAGTAATCTAAATTTATGAATTCATGTACATACAGTACATACTTATAAATGTACATGTTTACAATTTGGCGATGTTTACAGTACATAGCAGACTTTATTTGTGAATGTGGTTTGCTCTAAGACATTATAAAATAAGATAATTTTTGTAAGGTTAAATAACAAATACAGTTATTAAAATTATCTTTAGACAGTAGAAAATAAACTAATTTATATTAAATTTACCAATATCGAGTGGCGCTGACATCAACGCCAAATAGTAGATATTGCAGCTACCATGGTAAACACCAATATTGAGCACTTAAAGACCACTAAATAAGACGACAACACAGAAACACAGATGCTTTCATGTTTCGTTCTCTAGGATTTATGATGATTATATTACCAACATTTACTGTAAATGTACATATTTTAATATGATTTTGTGCACTATAACGCTTTTCTAGTGATATTACGACTCCAATATTTGTGGTGGTTGGACGTAAAGTTGAATAAAATGACTTAAACTTGATTTTTATTTTTCCCTCCTGATCTGAAAAGTGTTTCCCCACCAAAAATTTCTTTAAAGGTCTGAATAAATGAAAATCCAAGGAACTATACTCCACACCAAATCAAGCCAAACTGTGTGGGGCACAGCAGAATTGGGCAGTCCCGCAACATCCTCCATATCGTCCAGATTTAGCCCCCTCAGACTTTCATTTATTTGGACCTTTAAAGAAATTTTTGGCAGGGAAACACTTTTCAGATCAGGAGGAATTGAAAGACACCGTTCTGGACTACTTCGAGCAATTTGACAAGCAATAGTACCATGAGGGGATGTTCAAACTAGTGTCACGCTGGGATAAATGTCTCAATGTTTATGGCAATTATGTCGAGAAATAAACAAAAATACATAGTTTTTGTAGAACGTATTAAATATTTCCTTTAATTATAAATGTTAGTGTAATTTTGGCCTGTACCTTTAATATCAGACTCCCCTCATACATACATGAAACCTCACAGACAGATGGAGATATCTATTGACAAGTCTAGAAAATTTTTCCATATGACTTTTGTGAGATTTAGTATAAACTTTTCTAGAATAAAAATAAACATGGTATCCAATACTTATTTACACTTGCTGTCTTCTTATGAATATTGGAGTTTTTCACAATCAAATCAGAAAAAGTAGATACTGCCTAATTTATTGAAAAATATGAATTACAAGATAAGTTATTAATTTTTCATTTTTTAAAAAAACTCACTATGAGAAGAAAGAAAGCCATTGGTGAACCTACTCATTAAACGGTGATATATAGTACTTAAAGCATTTTGAGGTCATGAAATAAAGTATAAAAAATCATTTCAAATAATAGAATAATAGGTAGAATAAAAGACAGTTTAAGCATTATTATAAAATTAACTTAACAGTCTTAAAGTAAAAAAAAAAAAAAAAACAACACGGAGAAAGCATTATGTTGAACACGGTTAAGCATTATGTTCAAGGTAAGATAAATATATAGACTGATAAATTAAAAATTGAAGTTTGAATAAATTACAGTGTGAGTAATATCTTTTCAGTTCAGATTAAGAATAAACAAACACATTTTTATGGAGATTTGAAGTTTAAAATAGAATACTAAAACCTATAATATTTAAACAATATTCTTTCATGTTAGAATATTTAATTTAACATGAATAATTGTTACAGGTTCAATAAAATTAAATAAAAGATTATCTGAATTTTAATATTCTTTGATATAAACTAAACCAAACAGTAAACCCTGTATAAAACTAATTATCTTACATCAAATGTTGTTATTTGATTATAATCTTCAATGGAAGAATCATCTTCAGTTTTGCTTGTTCTTTTTGAACTTGAACCATCAGGATGAATCCATACTTCTTGTCTTTCTTCCATTTCATTTCTTAATTTTTCTCTTTCTTCATTCTGGATAATCTGTTCCTCATATCTTTTCTTTTCAACTTGTTCATACTGTAAATATAAAATTAAAAAATAATAAATGGCAAATCCATACAATTATTTAAACCAAGATACATTAATAATTTCAACATAAAAGTAAATTAATATACACAGTATATCAAACTTATCTCCATTATTTAATATTACTACTTTGCAATTGTTTACTAACATTCACAAAACAATTATTATTTTACTTTTTTCATGTGTACAAGTGCTTTTGTCTTGATCTTATAAGCAGCTAAAGAGAAATGTATATTTAAAATTATTTTGTGCGTATATTTTTTTCTGTACAGTACATTAAGTCAATGCTGTAACTAGGCAGCTGTAATAGGTACACAAGCACAGGACTCAAGATGAGGAAAGCATCAAAATGAAATCAACAAAAAATTTATCAAATATACTGAAATAATATTTATTTATAAATACACAGGAGTAATTTTGTATTTTTCTTGCATATACAAAAATATTTATAAACAATTGTTTTTATCATTTTATTATTACTTCTCTCTCCAAAAAGGGATCCAAAAATAAAACCTGGCACAGAGCAGATGAAAAGCTAGTTACATTGCACAGAGTAAATGTGTACAAGCATATAAAGCATTTGTCTTTATATGAAATTTCAAGTATACNAATAAAACACAATACTAGTGTTTATTACGCCACAAATATAAAACAGGACACGGTTTCAAAAAGAAAATCAAGAAAAAAAAACTATTTTATATTAAATTTACCAATATCGAGCCAAACAGTAGATATTGGAGCTACCATGGTAAATACCAATATTGAGCACTTAAAGACCGCTAAATAAGATGACAACACAGAAACACAATTGCTTTCATGTTTCGTTCTCTAGGATTTATGATAATTATATTACCAACATTTACTATAAATGTACACATTTTAATATGATTTTATGTGCTATAATGCTTTTCTAGTGATATTACGACTCCAATATTTGTGGCGGTTGGACGTAAAGTTAAATAAAATGACTTAAACTTGATTTTTATTTTTCCCTCCTGATCTGAAAAGTGTTTCCCTGCCAAAAATTTCTTTAAAGATCTGAATAAATGAAAATCCGAGGGACTATACTCCACACCAAATCAAACCAAACTGTGGTTGGCACAGAATTGGTCAGTCCTGCAACATCCTCCTTATAGTCCAGATTTAGCCCCCTCAGACTTTCATTTATTTGGACCTTTAAAGAAATTTTTGGCAGGGAAACACTTTTCAGATCAGGAGGAATTGGAAGACACTGTTCTGGACTACTTCGAGCAATTTGACAAGCAACAGAGCTGTGATGGAATAATGTCTCAACATTTAAGGCAATTATGTCAAGAAATAAACAAATGTAGTTTTTGTAGAATGTATTAAATATTTTATTTATAAATGCATTTTTAATAATATATGGTTAATAAGAATCTATTTTAAGCTTACAAACAAATAAATTTTAGTTTTTAATATAGTACAAAAAAAGTAATCTAAATTTACAAATGCATGTACTGTAAATACAGTACATACTTGTAAATGTATATATTTTAATATGATTTTATGTGCTTTAACACTTTTCTAGTGATATTACGACTTCAACATTTGTGGCAAACAGACGTAAAGTTGAATAAAATGACTTAAACTTGATTTTCATTTTTCTNACATAAAACCTGGCACAGAGCAGATGAAAAGCTAGTTACATTGCACAGAGTAAATGTGTACAAGCATATAAAGCATTTGTCTTTATATGAAATTTCAAGTATACAAATGCTCTGACATTATTATCAAAAACCTACACTACTAATACTACATGTTTTTACTATTGATCATATTGCTTTTAATGAAGCTACAGCAAAATATATTAATAAATTTTTCATTGTATCACTAGCTAATCAAACCAAATTAGAACTTGAGAATAGTTAGGCAATGCCGTAAGCCAAAGTTGACAACACACAAGTTGATTATGATTGTTGCACTACCATTTCAAGATGTTGCCAATCATCGCATTACTTCTTGAGAGTATTTACTTTTGTTTGATCACACTGTTTTAGTATCATAGATATTTTAAAAAACAATATAAATGAATATAAAAGAATAGATACCTTTTTCCTAGCATCCTCAAACAAGGATAACAAACTTTCTCGTGCAGACAAAAAAGGATTGCTGGCAGCCAGACTTCTCATGTAATAATAAACTGCATCTAACTTTCTCCTCTAAAAACACCAACAAAATTGCAATTTTACTAATAACTTACAAATATTTTGTTAAAAAAAATATAATTCTGTTGAATTAATTTTGAAACTTCTTACAGTATAAACAGCAAGAATGGCTAGCTGATTATATGGCCTTCCATTTTTAGGTGCTAACTGCTGAGCTTGAAGATACCAACTACATTAATTTAAAAAAAAAAAAATTATTAGAATTATGAAATGTTTTATCTAAATTAAAAATTGTAGTTAATAAAACCAAAACAGTACCTTCTTGCTTTACCATAATTTGAAGTACTATTAGCTTGTTCTCTGTACCTTGCCAGATCACCTAGATATATAAATATTTTCTGCACACTTATCAAAACAAGACGAACAGAATCAGGAATTCTTTGTGGTCTTACCACATTATCTAGATAATTTGTCACATTAAAACCAAATGTTTCTTGTTGTTTTTCTAATAAATTTTCATAAAATACAGTTCCCTGTAAAATCAGAAATTTTAAATATATTTCAATTTAAAAGTTACATTTTGTATATAGAATATAATAATTAATAGATCAAAAACTAAAAATACTTAAGTTACAAGTAAAAATTCACACAAAAATTATGGAAAATTATATATAAAAATATGATCAAAGTTTCTATATTTTATTTAGCCATTCACTACACAAATTTCACAAATATTCAAAATTAACAAGCTTAATAAATACATAAATACAGTAGAGCATCGATTATCTGAATGTCAATCAAGCGAAACTTTTCCAGTCAGCAAATTTAAATTTCCGCTAGAGCTGTGGCACTGCAATCTTCAGCTATGTCTTGGGCTACTCCAATATTATTTTTGTTTGTGTGCATATTTTAGCTGGCAGCACTAGCACAACCATGAGAGGGTACTTAAGGACATGCCAGGATTTGAACGAATTTCAATATGGGATAGGTTAATATATTTTTCGTACATAATCGGTTATCTGAAAAATCAATTTTCCAAGCGAACCCGATTGATTCGAATTATCGATGCTCTACTGTATATTTAATTTACCACAATTTTATATGTATAACCCACAACGGAACATACTCCAAAGAGAATGCTTACTACTACAACATTTAAAATTTTATGGCGCCATCTATACAGAAGCGATCGCTTCTGTAGTAGAGAACATTGTTTGTATGAGCTGACTGTCTGCAAAACTATTTACTTCACAATTAATTTCATTAAGCAACAATTTTAATCTCTAATTACTATTTGTACAAAAAACATAATATAATATCTGTGAGAAATTCTGAAAATAAAGTCATCCATGCATCAGCAACAAAATAAAATATACCTTTTAATAAATGCCTGTAAACCCACCAAACTGTAATAAATACAGTTGAAGAGGGACAGACAACCTATCCGAAATGCATACCATTATCATAATAAACCAGTGTCTATCCATTTCTTTGTGATTACTCTCACAATGTCAATAGTGTGTGATAAGTCCTCTATAGAAACAAAACATAGTGCTCATACTTTCAAATTGTAACATAAGAACAAAAAGCAAATCAACAATAAAACCCCTATTAAAGTACAGTACATAAAATGCAACAAAACAAAACACAAGAAGAAACAAGTATAAAATTATTGAAGATTACCATTTTCAATGTATTGTGCATTAATAACACTATACTGCAAACTAAAGTGACAATTATGACTAAAATTTATGTTAGCAGATACATCAAAACAGTGTGCAATGACAATAAAAGATAACTACAGTAGAATCCCCTATAATGCGTGTTTATATAATGCAGATTCGTATATTGTGGCAAAAAAAGTGCAACCATATTCGTATACACTAAAAGAGACTTGTAAAATGCGGTATCGCCGACTCGTGTCGCGATAGAATTGGTCGAATCTGGACCAATAATGGACGAGCAGCCGAACTACTTACATGCTATGAGAGTTTAGGCGAGTAAGTTGAGTTTACTATCATCTGTACAGTATATAGGCCTAAATTAGGTACTGTAAATCTAATACAGTACTGTAATTTTATACATTTCTTGTGAAAAAAACATTTCTTATTCAATGGCCATAAAAATTATTTCTATTAATTAATGATGTCTCCAAAGTTCGACAAATTTTTTGCAGAAAAATAACTTATCTGAAATCAAGCTTAAGCAATGGCGACGTCGAACGATGCACACTCGGTAAGTAATCCTACAACTTTTTGTTTATAGCAGAGTTTATACAGATTATTCCCAAAAAATTATACGTGTTTTGGAAATGTTGAATCAAATTAGTCTAAAATCAATTAATTTTATGGAAGAAAACCTTTCAAACAGCCATAGTCTGTAAACTGCACACGTGCTGGGCTGTGATTGGCTCATCTATTTGAGGATTCCTACAATGCGAAATTCTTATAAAGCGGAATGTATCTACCATGTTATAGGGGGGTCGACTGTAATTTATATATTTACAAATTTCATTATGATGATAATGGTCATTTATGTTTGTAAAGAATTTTATTACATTAAACTGAAACATTTTTACATTAAAATACATTGTAAACTGGCAAAAAATTGAAAATAAATTAATTTTACTGATGACTTCATTACACCAGTGTTTGTTACAATGACATTTTATTGTATATTGTTTTCTAATATAAAATGAAGCAATGATGTACAGATGTATACTGATTAAATTAATCAAAGAAACTTTGAAATTAAGGAATAACAAGAAGCTGAGTTAATAAAAAAAAACAAATTCTTAAGTTTATACAACATTAACTTAAGAATACATTGTCATATCATTCATAGATTCACAAGAATTGAATAAAGATGAAAATTTCAAACAGAAAATCTTTCAATAAACCTCACAAAAGACATCATGCACATCCTAAATATTCTTAAAGATTTCTGAAGAATGTTAGATTACCATTTCTAATATTGAAAGTAGTTTTACTTATTTTTATTTATCCATCAGCTAAAAAGCTATCTGACAATAGTTCTTTAGCTGATTAAGATACTTAATCAGCTAAATTTAAATATTTTATATTGTATAAATTTAATAATTTACAAATAAGTACCTCATCAACAGCATTTAATAATGTTTTCTTTGCTTCTTCTCTTTGATCAGGCTGTTCTTCCATCTGCCTTCTAAGGCCTTCAATAACTTGATAAAATACAGATTTCCATAGAGACTGTTCGACATTTTGTTCTGCACAGTAACGTGGATCGGCTAAGATTATATTTTCATATCTTAGTTGCAGTTTCCACCTGTCATATTTTAATACAGAATTAATGTAAAATAGTTTAATGTTAAATGAATTTGACACACACACATAAAGAAAATTACAACAAAAAACAAATTGTTTAATTTAATTATATAAAAAGGGAAACTGTGAAGATCATATTTCCTATATTTCTCAATATATGTTGTAATTGTTATTATTTTGAACTAATATTTCTCTCAATTTTATATGGTAGTACTATATTAATTAATGACTAAGTAGCCTAAAAAGTCAGACAATAAGAATTTTGGATAAACAAAACCAACAGAAGAATCTTCATTTAATAATAATAATAATAAACCAATATGTTACACTTGTTTGGGTAGCTATGCTTTGACATTAATCAGCATAGCACTTGGCACCAGTATCAGCCAAGCATGATATCTGCAATATAATAATAATAATATTCTGATTCTTCTGTATATATTATAAACTGTTACTTAAAAATAAAAATTGGTAGTTGAATTCCATTTGGTTTTTGAAGGTCTTTTAAAACTTTTATATGTTGAAACAAATGTAATAATTGGAAAATTTGTTGTATTCTTTTGAGTTTTAATTACAGTCGATCCCCCTATAACGCGGGTTCATATAATGCGGATTTGTACATCGTGGCGAAAAAATTGCGACCATATTCGTATAAAGACGCTAAAAGAGACTCGTAAAATGCGGTAAAACGTCATCACTGACTCATGTTGCGACAGGATTGGTTGAATCTGGACCAATAGTGGACGAGCAGCCAAACTACTTACATGCTACGAGAGTTTAGGCGAGTAAGTTGAGTTTACTATCATCTGTACAGTATATAAATTCTAATACAGTACTGTAATTTTATAAATTTTTTATGAAAAAAACATTTCTTATTCAATGGCCATAAAAATTATTTCTATTAATGATGTCTCCAAAGTTCAACGAATTTTTTGTAAAAAAATAACTTATCAGAAAACATGCCCACCGTTTGATGCGCTACTCTGAGATGAAAACAAACTTAAGCAATGGCGTCATTGAACGGTGCACACTCGGTAAGTAATCCTACAACTTTTTGTTTATAGCATAGCTTATACGGATTATTCCCAAAAAATTATACGTGTTTTGGAAATGTTGAATCAAATTGGTCTAGAATCGATTAATTTTATGGAAGAAAACCTTTCAAACAGCCGTAGTCTGTAAACTGCACATGTGCCGGGCTGTGATTGGCTCATATATTTAAGGATTCCTACAACATGAAATTCTTATAAAGTGGAACGTATCTACTGCATTATGGGGGGGTCGACTGTACTTTATTTTATAAATTATTATATATTTTTGGGTTTTTAAATATAATTTGTAATAAAACTTAATGTGAAANGAGTGCAAAAACAGTGAAATAAAATGTTCAATGAAAAATAAGGTCACATGAGTGCAGCTAGCAATATTTATAACTGGGATAAAAAAAAAATACAATTAACTCTGAGTTACAAGCAGAAATAGCAACAATTCAATTAACATCTCCAACATGTGACAGATCTCAGAATTCATTCCCAAATAGCCCTGGCAATCAAAACTAGAGGCCAATTAAAAAGTGGGAAGAGGGAGATTACGACCAACCAGAATATTTGATCAGAGATGCAAAAACCTTTAAAAAGCCTGAAATTCAAACATGGGGCTTTTTCCACCATGACTACTATTTTTGATTGAGCGATATGCACAAATTGGAAGAGAGCAACAAACATTTGCCCTCCTTTGAGCAGTTCCTTCAATTCTTTTATGGGTGCATAATCAACACTGAACCTCTATGACCTCTGTCTCTGCCTAGAACAGGACAGTGAGCAAGTTTACTTCCTTGACCTCCAGCTTAACTTATGCAATGAATGCATCTCAACTGAAGTCTACAGGAAGCCAATGTGCCATATGATCTTAATCCTCGCCCCTTCTCATGATCTGTTTTTTTCTTTATGATGGCCAGCTTCAGTGCCCCAATTTGTTGAGCCATCATCCATTCACCAGACACTCAAGACATAGGAATAAAAATAAGGAACTCCAAACTATTGTCTGGTATAACAGACAACATAACTACTCTTCAAACACCATCAAAGGAATAAGTCATCATCATTCCTCCGCCACCTCTATCATACCTAACAATTGCTCCCACGACACTATATACAAAGCTGTTATAAATGACAGAAGATTGATTGGGGGGGTCGACTGTACTTTATTTTATAAATTATTATATATTTTTGGGTTTTTAAATATAATTTGTAATAAAACTTAATGTGAAAGATTCAAGATTTAGTTTTGTGCCTTACGAATGCCTGTTTTTTATTATTGTATACTCCTGCAAAACTCTGAGATGCTATCAAATAAACATTTAGAAATGATACTAGGAGATTAACTACAGACAAAATACAATGCCAATATCCTTCTATTTCATTAAATAAGAATTTGCAAAGCCAATTACTTATTGCTTAATATTATTTCCATATGCAAAAATTTGGAAGATTATTTATCCTTTCTTATACTATTATAGCCTTAAAATAACATTCATGAAAATAATTTTCATCTTATATTTTTCTTCAATAAAAATGTGAAATTCAGACAAATTACATATTTTGTTTTTCTGATTCATTCCTTTATTGTTTTTCTATTTAAAAACCACAGATCATGACTTCCAAATTATTAGACAAAATTTTAAATACTTTTTTTATATATGAATAATCACTTACTAATTAACACGTACCTGCACTGTCCAATTGCTTGCATGTCTGCATTTTTTATTCCGTGACTCAGCAGCGAAGATAAGTCTCTCTCGAGTATCCAGATTTCTTGCAGATTCTTTTTTACAAGAGGTTTCATCCTATTAAATAAATTTATACAAAATTATATGTTAAAGTCTTTGTGTATATATTAATCTCAGTTCCTACAACAAATATCAAATGCTCTTAATATTAAAATTGTGCCTGGCGCAGTCTGTTACGACATGTTATTAAATTTAATTTTTACATTATTAATTACAGTAAAGCCTCGATTATCCGACCCCCGATTAACCGACCGTCCTAGTCGGCAAATTTCAAATGTCCGCTAGTGATGTGGCGCTACAATATTTGGCTATGTCTTGACTACTTTAATATTATTTTTACGTGTTTTAGCTGGCAACACTCATTCGATCATGAAAGGGAGCCAGTATTTAAACAAGGCTTAATATTCTAATTTCTAACGATACAATAGCGACGAAAATCGTTTCAAAAAATTTTTGTTAGGCTTAACATCGATGAAAATTCAACGCAAAGTAGGTTAATAGCGATATACTAATATACTAATTACATGGGATATAATAATATACTGCACTAATAATGGATTTTTTCATACTTTTCAGTTATCTGACTTTTCAATTATCCGACCAACCCCAGTCCCCAATTGAGTCGGATAATCGAGGCTCTACTGTATTATAAAAAAGCAAAAAAAGACTCAATTTTTTAGGGTAGAGACATGTTTCAAAAAATAGTGTATATGCTAATAAAAAGCAAGATTTTCATTAAGTCTGATTGAACTTGAGATATAACACACAACCCCCTCTATCTCTCCTCCCTGTGACCTTTGACTATCAAAATTTAATAGCATCAATGCCACTTATATACAAGTTACCATGCCAAATTTTGTTTAATTTTTATCCCATCCTAAAAAAGTAAAGAAAATAGACACAAACACACATCCCAGGTATAAGATTTTTATGTTCAGCAGGTCTCAAAATGTTGAAATTCCAAAAACTATCAAAGGGGATTATGTGACACTATCACATTTTTATGCTATAACAGCCAGGAAAGTAAAACTATTTGTTTTAAAACAACAAAATATTTTGCATTCTACTTAGTTTATAGCTTTCAGCATTGTACTTTTTTCGTCACCACTTCTTTAGAAAACACATATTAAAGGTGGATTATGACAAGCTTTATTGATAAAATATAACAGTAATATTTTCAAGAAATAGTTAAAATCAATAATTTATTCAAATTTAATTATTATATATAATAATATAGAAATTTATATTATAAAAGAAAGCTACAATGGACAAATATTTCACAGTTTGCAAATTCATATGAGAAAACATACAACTATAAGAAAAATGTTTAAAAAAATCAATAAACAATTATAAATAGAAATAAATAGTAGCTGCATGTAATGAATTATTATAAATAAATAATAAGTGTGATGTCTGGACTGGAGTCCAAAACCTCAACTGAAAGTTGTTTAAAAAGAGAAAATTGTTTTAAATAAAAATGTTCTTGGTTGGTAAGACATCATTAAAAATAATGTCATTTTGTGAGAGAATATAAAATGGGAATTCGACCATTACTCATATCAGAGTAATGGTCGAATTCCCATTTTATTTCACTGTTTTTGCACTCTGATGAGTGCAAAAACAGTGAAATAAAATGTTCAATGAAAAATAAGGTCACATGAGTGCAGCTAGCAATATTTATAACTGGGATAAAAAAAAAATACAATTAACTCTGAGTTACAAGCAGAAATAGCAACAATTCAATTAACATCTCCAACATGTGACAGATCTCAGAATTCATTCCCAAATAGCCCTGGCAATCAAAACTAGAGGCCAATTAAAAAGTGGGAAGAGGGAGATTACGACCAACCAGAATATTTGATCAGAGATGCAAAAACCTTTAAAAAGCCTGAAATTCAAACATGGGGCTTTTTCCACCATGACTACTATTTTTGATTGAGCGATATGCACAAATTGGAAGAGAGCAACAAACATTTGCCCTCCTTTGAGCAGTTCCTTCAATTCTTTTATGGGTGCATAATCAACACTGAACCTCTATGACCTCTGTCTCTGCCTAGAACAGGACAGTGAGCAAGTTTACTTCCTTGACCTCCAGCTTAACTTATGCAATGAATGCATCTCAACTGAAGTCTACAGGAAGCCAATGTGCCATATGATCTTAATCCTCGCCCCTTCTCATGATCTGTTTTTTTCTTTATGATGGCCAGCTTCAGTGCCCCAATTTGTTGAGCCATCATCCATTCACCAGACACTCAAGACATAGGAATAAAAATAAGGAACTCCAAACTATTGTCTGGTATAACAGACAACATAACTACTCTTCAAACACCATCAAAGGAATAAGTCATCATCATTCCTCCGCCACCTCTATCATACCTAACAATTGCTCCCACGACACTATATACAAAGCTGTTATAAATGACAGAAGATTGATTGGCCACCCTGTACAAGAAAATTGCCAGAAATAATAACTTTCAATTAGCTTTCAGTAGAAGTCTCCCAGTTTTCAACTTCCTCCACAATGCTAGACCATCCAGATATGTGCCTCCCTTGAAAATGAGCATTGAGTTCAGCATTAATACAATATTTCTTGTATCACAGATACTTTCGACGAGTACTTTTTAAATTACTCTATCTTTATATGTGCCTCCAACTTGGTGTATGTAATATCCATGTTAAGGATTACAGAGACAATTGCAACTTAGAATACATGGGTGCTACAGAGTGACCTTTAAACATCTGCCTCAAAGAACATTGGACATCCATCTTGGAGGGGCTGGCAAACACTGCATTTAGCAACCTTTGCTTCTGACTCTAACACAGATGTACATTTTGACAAAGCATGCCTCATATGCAACATTCCCCACAAAGAACATCATACATCAGGAGTAGTGAACCTTTTTGAGCCCATGTGTCATATAGTAAGCATACTTAGCTTTAAAGATGTTTATGCATGCCAAAGTTTTGGATTTCAAATAACGATATTTAAATAAATTAATTAAATGAATAGGCTTTAATTAGAATAAATGTAAAAAAGCTGATTGAAGAAAGGATGTTCGGGTGATAAACCAAAAGGATGATAAAAAAAAGACATATTATAAATCAAAATCATATATGTTACATGTAGATATGCTACTTTGAGCATGCATATCATAGGTTTGCTAGCCTTGACTTAGATATTTAGAACAACTAGAAATTTACAAAGCTGTGAGAAACAATGCAGCTATCTTGGAGAACTTTAGAAATGTAGACTTCTTTCTCCTGTATGGAAGTCAATCTATGAAGTTTAATCTTACATCACCCCTCTTAACACAGACAATATTCATCTATTCCCAGTAACTTTTCTATCTGAACTGTTTGATTTAACAGTTGTATTCACATGAACTGCAAAGTTAGCCTGATGATGTCTGTTAAACATAGATGAAAACATTTGCTTTCTTGTAGTTTCTTCTTGCTGGATATTGGTTATATGTGCAGTGTCTATTTACATATAACCAGTTTTGAGTAGCTGATGTTATATATTTGTTTTAATCCCAAAATACACTTAATTCAAATTTTAAAAAGTAGCTTAAAGCAGTTTGTAAACAGCATTTATTTAATTTTGATTATTATTGTCTAGGCACCCAACTACTGGTGGTCTGTCTGGAATGTCCAGAGTCTGCTTGGTGTGTGTGTGTCCCATATTTTTTCAGCAAGGTCAAAACATTCCAGATGTGGGGAAAATCAGTAAGCAACCTTCCTAAGCTGTTTGGCTGTGCTGTGTAGGCATGCATGAGTTGGACGACCTCAGAACAATAGATATACTGAAAATTCCAAAACACAGTACATCTCTAAAAATTTTTTTCTTAAGTAAGATATTCAGATAGCAATTTTAAGGAAATTTACAAGCATTACCTTGCATGCAATCAGATCACAACTGTAATCATTTACACACCTGCCTGAAACATAAGCTATATGCAGAGTTTTAAAGTAATCAAACAATTCTATCTGAGCTCCAAACATTTCTCATCAATGAATGTATAATTCAAACAACATTACTAGTAAAGTAATATTAATTTATGAAAGTCTAAGGGAAGTGCAATAGTTCACTTAACAATTTTCCAAGAACTGATTTTAACATAAAAAGATTTACATACTCTAGAATCAAATAAAAAAAAATACATTTTTATGGAATTCTTCTCTATTCAATCATAAAACTCAAATTAGCTATTACTAATTATTAACAGTAGATAGACTTTATTCATAAAGACCAATGCAGAGAGTAACTTCTAAGGGATTTTAGCAAATACAAGTCCTAAATGTTCATAGCACAGCCACAAAGTTGAAAGTAATTTTAAATGATGCTGGAATCAGTAAAAATGTATGAATTCTGACTCAAATCTTAACACCAACTTAAACTTATACTAAAACAGAGAAGATTCCCTGCTTACAAACATTCAGACTTATGAACAATTTGACCATGCATTTAAAATTTAAATTTTGTACAGATGAAGTTCTCTTGCCACTCTTGGGATAGCATTGAAGTCAATCTTTGGCCAGTAATAAATAACTAATGTAAAGTTATTTCTATTGAATATTGTCATATTATCTTTTCACACGAATTCTGAGGTTTTCCCGCAGCTCATGACATAACATTCTCCAAATAAAATGTTTAATATCTAATTATTTTTAGTATTTTTCAAATTTATTCTAATACTTTTAAAACTCTAAAAGAAAAAAAAGTTAACATACATCCATCACACCACACTATACATTATAATATAAACTTGCATCGATTTTCGATTTAACTTAACAAATTAAATATTTTATACATAATAGCTTATAGAATTCCTGAAATAAAATATTCTACAATGATTGAATATATTGAAGTATTTTATTCAATTATCCGTATAAAGTAATAAATCATTATTATAACAGGCAAATATTTATAGCTGAAGCATGACTTGAATATACAATCTGATATATAGAAAAGATTAATAAATACTTACAAAGATAATTAGATAAATTCAAGCCTGCCTTTTTACTCTAAGATATTCATCTATTCCCATATTCATCTATTCCTATCTCATAATCAAATGTATTTTATTTAAATTTTGCTTTATGTAACATCTTATAACCTGATTATGGCTGTTAAAGACAGTTGAAAACGTTTGTTCTTATAATAAATCAGTTCCTTTTAACTGGATTACAGGTATTAGTTTATGCTTTTATTGTAATCTCATCCAGTTTCATAGTATACTTAATATATTTCTGTAAAAATGTATTTTAAAAATGCATCACATTTTAAAAAAATAATATTAAAATTGAACACACACTTGATATGAAATTACATAAGACAAAATAAAACAACTGTCTTTAGCATTAAAAATTTTTTTACAAGGATAAAATATGTATGCAAGTACTTTTGATAGTGCATTACCATCTTCATCAGGCAAAAAATTTTTATAGAATGGAACATCAAATGAATTTTTTTTCATAAATTCTTAACTTTCTTTGTCAATTTTAAAAAAACTGATTAAATGTAAAGGAACACAATAACATAGCGCTAGTTTTTAAATATCAGAAAAGCAGTAAGAACAATAGTTTTCTGTAATAACTATAAAAATCAAAAACAATAAATTTTAAATACAAACTGGATGACAACACCATAGCATAAACTAAGTTTTTAGTAATATAAAGAGTCACTCACAGTTCTGGTAGATCAAAGGTTATATACAAAGGTTCCCAGATAAATATGAAATATGATTCCCTGGTCCATGCAATGTTTCAATAATGATGATTCTGATCCTAATGGAACATAATTATGCCTTCTTGGTAGGTTCCACAGAGAATCTATTTCTTATAATGTCATTTTGATGTTCCATGAGAGAGTTAACAAGTTTTCTGGTAGTGGTTCCCTTGTAATATGTTGCAAAGGAATCATACAAATACCAGATCTTTCCAATTGCAAATACCTATCTCTGTCATTATAAAAAATTCTGCACAAGAATACAGTAACTGCAGTTTGATGAGCAGTTTCTGAAATATCTTTTTTTAGTGTATAAAGTTGATGGCCAGAAGAGTGATCTTTGGAGTAAAGAATTGATATAGTTAAAACTGGCACAAGAGTATCCTGCTCTGATCACTGCTGTAGCAACAAACTATAGTTCATTATGTACCGAAAGCTGAGAAGAGAGATATAAGTACGGTATACATATTTTATTTTTGTTAGAGTTTTAATGCTGAGAGATAGTTGTTCTTTTATTACATAAAAAAAAATAATCTACAGCTTCTTTTTGTTGTTGACTGGAGTATTAAGTGGAAAAAGTTGGTTCATATTAGTGCAATTGCACATTAGCAAGAGTATTGCATTTTTTTTCATTGTAATAAATCAATGATTACAAAATGAGTAAAGCCAAAAAACTTCCAAGAACACATGTTAAATAAAGAATCTTTTCAAATGTAAGCTGGTGTTTTTAAGTTTTTATTTTTGATAAATTTAAGGATTAAAAAAGTAATAATAATGCCATTGTTTATAATTTATCTAATGAAAATATTTCTTCATGCATTATATATAAATTTTTATTGTAAATATAAATTCAAAAAATAAAACAAATGGGATCGATATTAAACTTCTAACATGGAATATTTGAAAAAAGTTGAAATAATGGTCTGGTATACATTGTTATTCAGTTTGTTTGCCTTGAAAAATTACTCGAAATCGAATATAAAGTGTATATTACTATTACTCTTTAACAGTCTAGAGATATTTTGTTTTTAGATTTAACATTTTAAATTACTTTAAATTGCAGTGTATAAGTCAACTCTAAGCCTAATAATCCTCCAATATATGATTATTATAAATACTGCTATAGCATAATGGTAGCTTACTGTATTTTGGATGCCAACTCACATTGTAAATATATAGCAAAAACCAGAAATTTGAGCTAAAAAAAATCTTGCAGTTGACTTATAGGCTGTAATTTATGGTAGAAAAGTTTTCATTTTATTATAATTTATCTGCTTAAAATAAGACTTATGCATTCCCCAAATTTTTGTGTTAATGTCAGAAACATAATAGAATACATGTAAATTATGTGTACTTTATATTAAAGTATATTTTGAAAAGCCTAATTAAATTAATAATTTACCTTCGTGTTTGATTATCCTGTAATAGCTGATCACCATAGCATGCAGGAAGGATGGGAGGAGATGCTTGTGGAGAATAAGATTGAATAACAGGATATGAGTAGACAGGAGGCATCTGCTGAACTAGGGGAGATGAAGCTACTATTTCTCCACATCCAAACTGATTTTGAGGTGAAGATATAATTGGATATTGTCCTCCAATACCAAATGGTTCTATATTGGGGTTTTTTGGTGGATACATAACCGGTTGCTGTTTCATCACAATAACTGGTTTATCTGGATTATTAGGATCAAACAATTGTTTCTGAACAATACATGACTGTTCACATTTGTTGTAATTTCTTTCTGGCAAAGGTATCTGTTGAGACTCCTCACATACAAAAGAATCCGTAGGAATTCTAATAATACCACCACTTTTAATTTCTTTTGTTTTATCCTCGGGGCTATCGGACTTTGGTGACTTATTCAACTTTTTAAACCTCGGAGGAACGTTCTGATCTGGCTTCTTCTCTTTTGGAGATCGTGACAGCCTTTTATTACTAGCAGTCAAAGTGTTAGGTTTGTTGTCATTTTTGTGCGACTTAAAATCAGTTTTATTTTTACTGCTACTAGTGTTCTCTGACCTGACATGTCTCGACTTATCAGGTGACTTAGTATTTTGAGTATTTTCAATTAAAGACTGAAACTTTTCATTTGCTTCCACTTCTTCACTCCAATCCCTAATTCTTGGAGAATAAGATAAATCATTTTCAATTAAATTATCTGGATTTTCTTTATTTAAAGGTGATGAAATTGTGCTTTTAACATTGTGATTAGATTCTTGTTTCCGTTGATTACCTTTACCCTTGCACTTACTTCCTAATTTACTCTGAGTATGTTTTTTGTTTGTTACCATCTCAGAATGATCACAGACATCAGATGATTCACTTACATTACTGTCTAATCCGGCATTATTTTCCTCACAGTTTAAATCCTTAATATCATTGCAACGATGAAAATCTTCCTGGCTAAATGTTCTTGTAGATAAATTCTCTACTGATATAAGTTCAGAGTCCCAATCTTCTTCACAATGATTAATGTGATTATTCACTAAATTAGTGGAACTGGAATATGATGATGATTTTGGTGAATAACTTTTACGACTTCTTGACTTTGAATACATCTTCTTATCACTATTTTTCAATTTATCATGAATTTCTGAAGATTCGTCTGTGTCATCAAACCGATATTCATCTTTATACAAATTAACTTTTCCAGTATAGTGTCCTTTTTTATTAAAATTTCCTTTATAAAACATTTTAGAATTTGTATTATTAACCATTTTACTATCACTATTATTGCAGTTTGAATTATATCTATCATCATTTAACTCATCCAGAGAAACTGAGTGAGACTTAGCAAAACTTCCCTTCTCCTTAGAATGATCTCTTAGAGGTGGTGTAGTATCACTACCCATCTTCACAGACCTATTTCTCTTATGACCTGTAGAATATTTTTTTGATGAAAAATATTCACTTTGTTTAATGGCATTATCAAAATCTCTGTCCAGTTTCTTTGATGCTATGACTCTCGATTCATCTGGTTTACCCACTTCTTGAAGAGCTACCACTCGAGGTTTAGGAGGAACATAAACTTCTCTATCTGGTCGTCTCAGTTTCAATTTTCTTGAATTATCACTTTCAGGTGACGATTTATCTAGATCACTTTTATCAAATAATTCTAAACCAATATGATTCATGTTCTGTTTATCAATATGATTATATTTTGCATCTTCATCTTGTAAGCTGGCATCTAACTTTTGATTAGTGTTATCAAATTTTTGATTATTTTTATTCCACAATCCCATACCGGGTCTGTAGATTTGTATTTCTGGCCTTTTATTATCTTTCTTGGTTTGTTTATGTTTTTCATCAACGTGATTCATAATGGAAGAATGCATTTCTTTCTTTGCAGAACGAACTGATTCACCTAAAAATTAAAAATAAGATTTTATATAACTTAAGAAGATTATGTATTTTTAGATTTAATCCTACAAAAATTATAAAATATGATGTAAAATTACAGCTAAGTTTCATTTCTATGCAACTATTAATGAAATGAATCAATAGATTTGTTTGAAATTCTCATAAATATTAGTTTAAAAAGCAATATAAACATGTATTATACTACAAACAATAATTTCCATGAAACAATAATTATTTATTTATATCTGAAGTTTCTAATAGTGCACTATATTATCATCAGAGCAATAGCAGATCCAGAAATCTTCAGAGGGTTTGCAGAAAGGAAACAATATGCCTTACAAAATTTTTTACTATTTAAAAGGTGACTTAATATATGCTTTACTTGCAAACAACACCCAGAAAGGTGCTGCTGTGTCTTGTACACTCCCTAAATCTACCCCTGCACCAATGTTTTAAATTGTATATAAAGACAAATTCTACAAATACAAGATGTCTCATAAGTTTGAAATCATAGACTAAACCAAATAATCTTTAGTGCCTATAGAATAACTAGCAAGCATCTAATCTCACTCCTATCAGTTTTTTATCTCCAGCATCACTTGAAGTATTGATCTATCACTAAAAATTCAGTGTTACACATTAGGAGAAATGTATTGTTGATGCTTATAACACCATCTCTCTCAATGCCATTTTTCATGCAGCTATTTGACTAGACATCTCATTTGCTTTTCTAATAGTGATATACCAAACACCTTCTAAAATACAAATCATTTTCTTATTTTATCCTATTGTTCCATATTTTAAATTATAATTAAATTCAAAAGGTAGAAACACTGATACATAATGATAGTATATAAATGAATAATATCACTTGGAAATGAGTTAAATAGAAATAAAGAACGAATACAAAAACAATTTGAAGGTAAGATTATGAAAAAAGATTGGAGAAGTCATAAATAATATGTATATGAATATAATGGATGTAGAATCAATTTAAAATATGTGCAGTAATTGAACTTATAATTATATGATTCAAATTAAAATATATTTGGAAGCAGAGATCAAACAGAGATCCAATATCTGCACAGTAAGCTGAGGTTGAGAGTTTAAGTTGCATTCCATGTCAATCGTTTCTTCTAGATCTTTCTAAATTATTCAATTAATTCAAAAATTATTTATAATTAATGTTAGTACAAGACAGTGGCCTAACTATCCATCTTTAGACCAAATTATATAGTTAACTGATTAAATTACCAATCCAAACAAAAATGTAAGATGTAAAAAAAATTATGGCAAGTTAAAATTTATGACAATTTAGACGACAGTCAAAACTTTTCTTAAGAGTTTTTCTTTGGTAAAAATAAGCTTGGAGCTTGGAAGCAAAATGTACAAAACAATAATACAGGTAAAATTCTTGTGAGTACCATTTCCAAGCTCATCTTTACCAAAGAAAAATTTTTACCATTGTCTAAATTGTTGTAAATTTTTACTTGGCTTAATTTTTTTACTTCTCAGATGTTTTTGTTTGAATATCAATTGTTTTTGTTTAATAATTGTACTATTACATCAAGACATATGATGATAATGTACAGTACAATTTGGTTGGCACTCGGCAACTGAACATACCACCAATCAAATGCACTGACAACCAAACGCTTTCAATATTCATTTCTGTTGGTGCTGACAGATGCTTCCAATAAGCTGCTTAAAAATCATTATAAGAAGTTTTAATTTGCATATATTTTAGCTTTTATTATTCTGAGTAACATTTTGGATAAAATCTATTTATTTCCTCGCAATATTATCTTTAAAGCATAAAATTAAGCCAAAATACTGCATTAATTCTATGAAAAACCCACTTAAACTTTGACTTATTGATCCAAAAGTTTTGCCAGCATATCACTGAAAATGATAAAAGCTTAAGTTTAAAATCGGAGTTTTCTAGATCCAGTAGTTTTTTCTCTATTAGCATCTGCAGTTCCAGATGAGGAAAAAAGGAGGAGGAGAAAAAGAAGAAAATACAGCTATTTTAGCAATTTTTGCATTTTTCATTTACTTATATTTCGGCAACTGCATTACAGAAAATGTTGAAATTTTGAACACTACCTAAGAAAACAATTTTCTTTCAAATGAGATATTTGGAATTACTTCCAGGTGTTTGGAAACAGAAAAATCAAATCCCAAAAATCAGCAACTATGATTCCTGTAGTAAGTCAGTGAATTTTTAATTGGTGGGGAGCCACTGCCATCACTCCTGATGTAGTGACATCTCAAAGCTCGGATTGTGATATAATTCATCTGCCTTACACATGATCATCAATACAAGTGCACATGCACTAATTGGTCGAATCCAGTGATAAAATAGCAGTGATGGTTAAAAAATTCAATTAAAACAATGTAAGTTTAATCAACGAAGAGGTTTAAACCCACTTTATTATTGTCAGGAAATACCATATTTAAAAAGAAAAATGTAGTTCAAAGAATGTTTTTCCTTAAGCATTCAGAAACAGACAAAAATCTTGAAAATTTTTCATCATTCTACCTACTTTCCCTTTCACATTTGGATTCATCCTCGGTAGATAGATAGGTATGTCTTTCACAGTCAAAACTATAGTTACATAAATTTAACCACAATATATAATGCTGAATCCAAAAAAGAAATGATGAATATGTAAAATATTTTTATATTTATATCATATTAATTATTTTTAATTAAACAATAAACTTTAGAATTGTATAAACTCTATTGATGCCTAAAGCAGTGCACTATATAATCATCTCTGTTATAAAATGCATATAAAAACAAGTTCTAAAAATACAAGATGTCCCATAATTCTGTTGACCAACTGTTGGCATATGTTCATGTATGTTTTTAAAATCAAACTGTTATTGGCATTTGAAAGCTGTAGAACTACAGAGCAAATCAACAGTTAATCATTTGATCAGTCCTAATACCAGAAATTGCACTGGATGCTTTCGAAACTACAACTTAATGATTGATAAAGTAATTACAGTATTTATTAAAGTAAATTAAAAAAACCGTTTTCATGTTAATAACCACTATACTAATTTAAACAATTTAAAATTTTAGAATTTTTTGACAGATAAACTAGATTTAAAACAAGGATAATGATTAATTTTGTATATTTCTACAGGCAATATATTTTTTGCATACCAATTAAAAATTCTTGTCGTAAGTATTGTACAAAGATGTGGAGACTTTTGCCAAGTCATTGCATTTAGCAACACAGTAGATGTAGTGACTATGGTACAGTAACTATGTTAAACAAGAAAACACAAATTCCTAAAGCCATATAAAGAATTCCATATAAAGATTTCTTTTTGTTTTACATCATTTTCATCATAAACACTTTCCAGAAATTTGGTCAATAATTTTTCTTCCAATAAAACAAATCAATTAGCATATAAACACCCCTATAATATATATATATATTATTATCCAAAACAATTTCTTTATAGTACTAATATATAACATTGTTTCCTGCTATAAATGGTAATAAAAATTGTAACAAATATGGAAGAGAAATGTCAAGTCAATAACACTGATCATTAATATAATTGCTAAACAGCAAACCTGTCTCTAACAACAACAAAACGTCATTCCAACAACGACGATAATAATGATAGTATCTATCATCTTAACTGAGTAACTGCATTAAAACAGTTTCGTTTTTATTTTTATCTACAATCTATAAATTAACTTAAATATAAACTATATTTGCTGAAAACTGTTCTGCTCTTGAGTGTCCTCAGCAATTCTGATGTTTCACAGCACTTTATTCGTTTTTACTATAATTATTCTTTATAAATAATGTTAGATTTACTTACTTATACTGTAATTTAAAATAATGTAAGAGCTAATTAATTATAATAAATATCTTTAAAAATATGAAAACTATCATTTGCATATTTTTAACTAGGACATTGTGCTATTTTGTTGTATTATAATAGAACTGAGGTGAAGCCAGAAAGAAAGAAGTGATCCTTACACCTGGACAGATTAACTTTGCACTTGCTGCCAGAAAAAAGGCTATCTTTGTATCTGCCAGCCACAAAAGAGGCAACCTTGCACTTGTAAATACAGAGAAGCAACCAGAGAATTGTGTTTTGTTTGTTTTTCATGGTTATTTTCCATTAGGTACATGCAATTTTGTTTTTATTTTTGATCCCTAAATTCCATTAGGCATTCAGTTGCATCAGGGAGCATGGACATTGCCACTTTGACACCAAAGTATATTGTCCTAATTTTATATTTAAATGGACCCTTATTACATATTTGCATTCCTCATCACAATTAATGGAAAATGGCCAAGTTTTATCAAAATCAATTGATGAAATTTTGAGATAAAATGAAATTTTATAAGCCACATAGAAGAGGCTTCGGTAATGCTCCACCTCAAAAATGCTTATTATAATTAATTAGTTGAATCCAATCTCTCAATTTCATACAAGATTAGGTGCAACTATATTTTATGAGATGGCAAGGATTAAACTTTGTCACACAGTTTGTAAAGTATGTTACCTTTCCAATTTCTCTCAAACATTTTATATCAGATAAGACCAATCTAGCTTTATATAAAAATATATATCAATAGCAAATACAAGATCCACAATTTTGGCATTTAGTTTTTCCTTCTTCCTCCAGAGTAAAGTTGATAGATGGATATATAGAAGCTAACATATGAATAAAGCTGTCTTATTCATCTACAGAGCCATCCCCATGCAAGTAGCAAGATATCATCTACATATCACAAGTACAGGATTGGATAGCAGATAGACAAAGGAGTGTTGAAAATACTATATTTATCTATATTCCTCATGATGAGCTCTGCCAAAATAGGTGAGAGAGGGGAACCCATTGGCACTCCCTGGGTATGTCTTTATATAGAAACATTAAATTGAAAATAATTGTTACTTGAGATGAGAAAGAGCAACTTTCACAAATGTTACACTTGTGACACTAAGTATCCAGAGCTGAGTAGCAGTGCATGTTAGCTTCGATATATCCACCATCAACTTTACTGTGGAAGAGAAACTAAATGCAAAAACCTTTTTGATTTGGAAATACAAATATGTGAGCCGTTCACAGCCCGGCACACATATTTGTAAAATCTAAGTGACTTGTACAACATGGAATTCATATAACACGGAATTATCTACAGTGTTATAGGGGGGGTCTACTGTACAAAGATCTGGAATATTTCATAACTATATGCACATAAATTGCTAGACTTTTTAATATAGGCCACTCAAAATAAACTTTAATATGATGCAAAATCTCAAGAGAAACAAAAGAACATAACCCAACTAAAAGAACTGGAACAGAAGCATATATATTGCATACAAAGCATTCCTTTTTATCCTAGAATAATCTCAAAAATCACATCTAAATCAGATTTCCTTACAGAAAATATAACTAGTATTATTATAAGCATTTGATTAATCTATTTCATGTTAATCACTTCTGATATTCTCATCTATGTGTAAATAAATTATTTACAAATATTATTTAATTGTATTTAAAAAATTTGTGTGACAATTGTAATTTAAGATTCAATGTATAATCTACACTACAGTGATTGAATTGTCTTCATTGTCAGCCTGCAACAATTACTTTAAATAAAGGAACAAATCAACTATGACAAATTAATTCATATCAAGTACTTTGTGAGTCAACAGTAAATTATATTAAAAGAAGAAACATTAGCATTAGTAAAAACAAAAGAGAATACTTAACAACTGATGACTATAAATTTTTATAAGATGCATTTTAAAAAAATTACTGGTTTTTCATCTATTTTTTTTTAATATCAATGTTTTCGTTTTATAGTGATAATACTTTATCAGTTAGTAGTTGATTAATAAGCAATTAGTTTTTTGACAGAGATAAACAATGTAACAAGTTATTTATGATAAAGCAAAACTGGGAGATAACTACTCTGTGAGCCTGCAATAAAACTTAAAATATACCAAACAACAACACAGTTCAAATCAAAACTGATAACTTTTTGTCTGTTGTCTTGCTTTGCATGTTTTGTAAAAGCACACTTTTCCCAAAGATGGACTTTTTTTTTGTAAAGATGTACAAGCCTACAAATTTTAAAAAAAGGGATGCGTTAAGATTGAAGATGGATCTGTTAAGTATAAAATGCCTATTATAAAATATATACATAAATTACTTTCTAAATTATGTGCTTCAAAATCATTCTGTTCTGTGTTTAATCCAGTGTGATAAGTCCATCTTTGTAAAAAGTGCACTAGCTCAAAACATACAAAATTGTTGTAGTTAAATAGCCAATGATAACTTAAGATAGCCAAAAATATTTCTGTAAAAATAAATTTTTAGTTGCCTTAAACCAGCCATCTCTTTTTACATTTAAGAAGATTGTACCAAGTTTAATAAAGTTGAAAATAAAACAACACTTTTTAACTTCTAATCTAACACATGTGATTTGTTAACTTCAATATTTTATCAAAGAATAATTACTTATATATTTACTTTCCATTCCATATTCAGATTAAAATGTTTCACTTTATTTTATGTATGTAAAACATTTAAGTAGTTTTATAACAATTTAGCTTTCAGACAGAAAAAGCTAGATATTTTTGTTAGGCTCAGCCAAATTATTTACAAAAAATTACTTAATTCCTCCTACTGTAAGTAGAGGTTGCATTAACTCATGAGCATATTCACCAGGGGTTCATTGACTTAAAAAGACCTCATTTCATTTTTCATAACAAATATTTTGTTCTGTGTCAACATCTGTATAATGCCTCTGAAGTGTTCAAAAAAGCCCTTACATAAATTAACATTGCTTAGAATAATCAAAGTATATAATTATTGTAATTACTGTTCACTGAATTTACTCTTTAGTCGATAGTTTTATGCTCCAAAACATTTTCAGCCTTTCTAAGGTCGTCTTCATTGTAGAATTCTGCTTCTAGGCACTGTTCAAACACAAAAGATGTTAAAACATATCCTTCGAAGGACAAAAAGGTTCTTCAAATGCTCAAATTAACACTCATAATGACAAATGTTTCATTAATTCTACAGTAGAATTCTTTCCATAATTCAAATTCTATGAAGCTTTCTATCCAGGATAGCATTCAATAAGAATTTGAATTTCAAAACAAATTCTATCATAGAAATAGTAATAAAACATTTACCATCATGAAAGTTAATTTGACCATTTGAAGAAACCGTTTACTGTTTGAAGGATTAGTACAATTTTTCCTAATGTCTGTGTTCAGCAGTGTCAATAGTTGTAACTGAATGAAGGTATTTCAGTTTGAATTGGTAGCTCTTACATAGTAATGTGGATCTGCTGAACGAGGGATATGTTGGAACAGGAAGTTGGTGGAACTAGTAGTAGTTTCTGCTTTCATGTGTACGCACTTGTGTTTATTTAAATTAAAATTTATTTTTTTTAATTTATATTATATATATTTGTTTTCATGATTCATGGTTCATGAACACTTATTGGCATATTAATGCTGCAATGAATACCTTTGTATTGATGTATAATGTCTTTATTCTCTTGCATGGGCACAGCCATTATTGATCAACTGCAGCCAGCAAAAGGTAGAGTAAATGAAATACATTACTAAATGTAACATCAAAACACCAAACATGTTCTGAAATAGCACTACTATAGAAGGTATTCAGCATATAAATTCTCAACAGCTACAGAACTGTTGAGTCTGCTCAATGCAGCCAGTCTTTGTGTTTGAACTGTGTCTAGAAGCAAAATGCTGCAAAAAAGATAACCTTACAGGCTGAAAATGTTTTGGAATGTAAAACTAATGGCTGAAGGGTAAAGTTAGCAAATAGGAAATTAAATTTCCTTCAGTTTTGTGTGAGTTATAATTATTATAATTCATAACAATTATTTATGGTTTAGTAAGTTACCTGCATTGAATGACAATGTGTTTCAACATACAGAAGCACATCAAAAGATCATTTATTCACTTTTAATGAAACAATTTTAATTCAGAACCACATAATTTATGATCTCAGATGGAAGTAAACAATACCAAAAGCTGTTTAAATGAAATTTTTTGATATGCTTTTACAAATTTTAATTGATATTAAATATACCTCATATTTAATTGGTAATTAATTGGACTGTTGTTTAAAAGGTTTTGGAAACATTTTAAATGACAGTCTAAATTTAGCTGAATTCAATACTTAAAGCATTATGAATGTATATAACTAAATTGACAACAGGATGAATAAATGTGACAAAGATTAGTTTGCATACAGAATGACAGCTAAGCTACAACCTGCTCTTCAGAAGTTGTCAAACTATCAAGTTTGTTTTAACACTAAACATAAAATGCATTTTGATTTTTGAGACATTAAAATATGGAGAAAATATACACCTGATAATCAAGAAATATATTATTTAACGTGCATGATGTTTTAAACTATTTATTAGAAATCATAGTAAAATAAGCAAAACACATTATTATAATTTTGTATAAGATAAATAAAACTTACTGAAATTATATTTAATATTTAAATAATAAAAAATAAATATATAATTAACTAATATCAGGGGCGAATTCTCTGGGCTTGCTTAGCATGTGCCGCATGCTTAAGAAGTTTTGACTGTCAATATACTTTTTATATGAGAACAAATATGTCAATAATAATTTATTCTAAAGTGTAAACTGTTTTATGATTTGTGTTTGCTTTTACATTGACAGCTAACAGCTAGCCATTTTAAGTCAGTGAGATGCTTGTGGAGACTCAATCGCTTGCTCCAGTAGAGGTTTGCCGCAGCAAACAAGTGTGTGTGCATGACATGACATCATTTGAAACATTTAACATGGCCAGAATGTAACGAAAGCTTGTGGTACCCAGTCAGCATACATGTATTGTATACAGGGTGGATCTACATAGGGACTAACAGGGCTTAAGCCATGGGGCACCCCAGTGTCAAGGGGGCCCCCTAAAATTGAATTATCATCATAAATTTTTAATACTTTTTCATTATAATATATTTCATATGTAGATAGATATAAGCTTTTTAATACTCCATACTTTTTTTTTCACACCAAATAACATTTCTGCCTATTTTTTAGTGCTAGAGATAAGCCTATTATTCTAACTTTCAGCATGCCCAAAAATTTTAATCAGGATTCACTCGACTAATATAATTAATTCATATGCATGTGTATTTTTTCCTTAAACGTTATAATGATAAAACCTCATTATAAACACAATTTGGCACCAAACAGATCAAATTAAGGTTTAAAAATGCATAAAAAAACATGCAGTTTTATCTTTTTTGGGACTAAATAATTGCTTTATTACCTTGCTTGCATGATTAGAAGTATGAAAGAATCTCATAATCTTAATGTTTTTTGACTGAGCAATTTCGTGCTCACCTGCTAGTTAAATATAAAGGAGACTATTTCCTGTAAGTAGTCAAACCTCTGCAAATGAAATGTGCATAGAAAAGATTTTATAGTATCAATTCAGCCAACATGGGTATAATGGCAAAACTTAATGCTGAGTAGTAAAGAAGTTCAGATCCTAGACATTTAAAACAGATGGAAATATTCTTTATTGTAATGTACCAGTACATCACAAATTGTTTCCTGCTAAAAAAAATATTTAAAGTGTCTCAGCATGTTCAAACATGAATACATGAAGCATCAAAATGACTCAAAATAGCAAGTGATCATAAGTAAGTCCTAGTTGCACCAAAACTAGCTTTAGTAGAGTTTGTGATATCAGTTGGGAGCATTACTACCAACTTCAACATTAAATCTATAATTAATTAATAACTTAATAAGAGCTTTTATGCATTTCTCATTATTTGCATGTGGAAATAAACAAAAATATGTGACTACTATCAAGAAGTGATATATAACTTTAGGACAACGGAAACTAGATTAATCCAGTAATCCTTAAACATCTTATAAACAATTGTATATATAGAAATATATTCAATAGTATTGATTAAATAGCATAGAAAGTATAAAATTTTATTGAGCATGTAATTTTATTTGTAACTCTTAATTTTGCAACTCCTACATGAAACATTATCTCAACATGTGTTTTATGACATCAAAATTTTCCAATTCTCTTGTCACCTACTGTTGGAAGTTCATTCTCTCCCACTAAAAGATATAACAGATGTTAGTAAGATTTGCTCACAGACTGACAAAGTCAGACTATATATGCGTTGAAATGTACAAATTTTAGTGTAAATTACTGGCACTTTTAACGTGCATTATATATATTTCAGGCATTTTACATGCATATGTATGCACATGTATTGCAATTTTAAATGCATGTAAGTCTAGCCCCTAAAAATAACTAATAAAAACTTTTACTTTTAAAAACCACAAATAACTTTTTAAAATATTTAATATAACAATGAAAACTATATATACTGACAAATGTTTTCAATTCCAACTAGATAGTCATCAAGTCAAGAAAGCTTTTAAGAAAACTCACTTTTGTTTCCTGATAGTCTGTTTAAATATCTGCTTTCAAAAGAAACAATTCTACTGCCAAATACATTGCTCGTAAATGCAGTTTTCATGTAAATCAAAATGTTTAGTCAGTGATAATACAGAATTGTAGCTAATACAGATGTCAGTTGCTTCTAATATTATAACTTATGTAAAGTTATAATATTAGAAGCAACTGACATCTGTACCTCTTAGTCTACTAATTTTATAATATAGTACTTGTAGAGCAGTACAGGAGATTATCCAAAATTGACATCAGATAATACTAATTCCAGAAATTTCAAAGTTTTTACTTAATAATCACTGTCAATAATCTTCTACAGACCACTTTTGAGCTACTGTTATTAATTTTACTATTATGTATTTTTTATTTTGAATTATTCAATTTCATTGGTACATTGTAGATTTAAAAAATAAAGATTAGTGCTTGTTTTTAATAAAACTAAACAATGTTCTTTTATTCATAATAATTCATATACATATTAAATTTCTATACCTTAAATCTTTTTTACTATTGTACTAGGACTGAAATAAATATTTTTCACTTTATTTAAGATAAAAGTATTTATTTTTTTATTCTTTCCCCACCAAGTGTGACTTATTCAAGTGTCCCACTCCAATTACTTCAGATAACTGATGCTCTACTGTACTTTGCCATTTTAAATTTTGTTTTTGGTGTTTTCAAAGCTTCTTTTAAAAGCATCAAAGGCACTTCATGAAAGTTACTTCACTATTGCAATATGACGGCTAACTTAAGCACAGTTCACTAAATTGGCAATTAACAAAGCTGTTTTACTTGCCAATGCACCTATTGATAAAGGAATAAGTGTCAAAAAATGTCACACACAGCCAATCATACAAGTCTAACTTCACACTCCAGCAAACTGGAAGTGTTGGCAATATCTCTCTCACTTCAAAGATTTAATTGAGGATTTCAAGTACCTCCGAATGATGCATACAATCGACGAAAAAATTTATATCCTTTAGTTTTTTTGAAAATGGGGTGTCACCTACAGGTGACACTGGGCAATATCTGTATCATGCAACTTATATATAACCTAGTATGTATATAGTGATAGTGATAAGAAAATACAAATTATCTTTGAATAAACTTTTATTACTATAAGAAAAGCTTAGAACTTTTATATTACTTATGGAATTTGTTGTAACATTTTTATTCCAACCTATATTGCATTTCAAGAACATTTTTTGTATACATTCATAACAATATGCACCATCTGCAAGCATTCTTTTCTACAAGGTTAGATAGAATGTCCAGCAATATTGCAATGCTTTCACTGTATAATAACTAAAACATTCAATGACATATAGAGGCTGGATATTTTTGACATTTGCAAAAACCGTTTGCAATCATTTTTCCCACAAGAACAAAAAACTTGTATTGTTCAACTACTTTTTTATCGTGAATTTCTTTTTTTTTCTTGGCAGTAGTTACTTTTTGATCTTTAGAATTTATATCAAAAACCCTCCTTTGCATTTTCACTTGCAAATATAATATTCGACTAAGAATATGAACAAAATTGTCCTAAAATTTTTTTCCAATGTTCTCATTGATGACCTTATCGTTTTCAGGTAAAAAAAAAAAAAAAACGATGTTGCCAGGGTCCTTCCCATGCTCTAATACTTCAATTATCCCATTCAAAGTCAATTAAAAAAAATAAATGAATAATTACACACTCACACCAAATAGCAGTTTAATTCATATATTGCCCATTGCCACCTGTAAGTGACAGCTGATAATTACACTGATATTTTGTTACATAAACTATTATTTTATTAGTATAATACAGTAATAATATAAGCTTAATATTCCAGAAATAATATTAAATAATTCTTATATTTTCCATTTTGTAATTCTGTTTGATGTTTATTTCTATATTTATTTTATTTAAATTGTATAAGTTTAAGAATCTCAATTTTTGTAATACCATGATGCCATAAGAATGTGAGCGGAGCTCGAAATTTTAAATCTTATATTCTAATTGACATTCGAAATTATGTAAAACTTGAGGAAGGCTATTAAAAAATAGCTGAAAACATTAGTTTATTTAATTAAAAATTTGCTAGAAAAAGTGAGAAAGATGTTTTGACGGGTTAATAAAATACCAAAGAACAATAAAAGATAAATAACAATGAATGTTTTAGAATAATGCTTCAAAATTTATGTATGCTTTAATTCGAACGATACAGAATCAAATCTATCTGAATAAATAAACAAAAATTTTGATATTTAAAGGTAAAAGTTAAGAGTGAATACAATTTAATCTATGAAATCATTATAAAAGTTTTGTTTAAAAAATTCATTATATAATCCTATGAAACAGTAAACATGAACGAATGCAGAATTATGTTCTTCTCTATTGCACTTAGATTATAAATAATTCATGCAATAGAAAAAGATTTTTCACTTATTATTTTGTAAACTACAAGCTATGATATTAACATTTAATCTAGTCATTACATTTTATATCAATATTTAGATAAATATTTTAAAATACACCAATAATTTCACAATTTACTTAGTTTCTATGAAACATGCATAACTGTCAATTAATTTTTTTGCAATTTCTAATAATATATAAATTAGTTATTAATATTTTAAGTTGTTTAAACAGTGTTGCTATTGTCTGAAGTGCAAAACCTAGCATATTNAACATCATTATACAATCAAAGTTCATCTTGGAAAAAAATCATAAACTAAATTTGAATTAAATAAGGAGTAAACATGCTTTGTTTTATTATAAAATCGAAGAAAATCATGTAAAAACAGCTTGTAATTTCCATAATAACTGACCGAAGACGTTTGATGTTTACAAAAGAAACGTGCCTGAACTTTTTTTTCTAATCATATTGAAATATGACAAATATTATGTTATTAATTGATTAAATATAATATATAATACCTGATTTTCTCCTATTACTATACTCCAGTTTATTGTTCTGTTCGTCTTTATGTGATACATTTGTTAAATTATGTCTCTTGTTTGAATGTTGATACGCCATCCTTGAATAACAAAAGGTAAAACAAGATGGACGGCATGAATGAGAGTTCTAGAGTAAATTTAACCTCTGAATTCTACGCCCACAATACAATTTGGGTTGGAAAACAACCGTGTATGCAATTTTAACTCAATTTTTGCCCATTGCAGTGGAGTCAGAAAGAATGAATCATGAATAGAAAATATGCTAACCAGAACCAATCACAAAGATCTGGATAAGTTTCAAATTTACATAAGGTAATCACATCTGGATTGGGTAGGAAATCTCACAGCAACAGTACAATACCTGATCTGTAGTCATCAAATAAATTTTGATTTTACAGTAAATTTTCATTAACTCAAACTAACAGGAGACTAAGGTTTTCCAAGTTAGCAGATGTTTACTCTGATGTAAAAAACAAGGTAGATGGTAGTACAGTATGGTAGTTTACTACAAAATGTATTATTACAAGGAAATGAACTGAAAAGTAAGTTACTGTAACATAATGCATGATATCACGAAGAGTTCTGAAAATCTAAGACAATCATTAATTATAATTTTTCTACTGTCCAGAAATTCTAAATTACTCCACAATATTTTGAAAAAATTTGTCTGAGTTAGGTGAGGTTTAATATACAGGGTGTCCCAACGAAAACGAAACGGCAGAGATATCGCGTTCGTCCAAGCAAATCGCTCGGACAGGTCGATTTTATTCTCAAGGGGGACATTTTCTGCAATGAAGTTTTTGCGATTCTGAATACAACAGACAACAAAATTTTTAAAAACTTATTCATTTTTTATTAACTAAACAAACATTTATTTCAAATAAAGTAACACAAACTATTAAAAAACATAAAAAAAAAAACCTTTTAAGCTAGACCGCACATGCAAGGAAAAATAAGTTGATCATAAAATTAAGGTTAATAATGTGTTATCTGTTTCCAAATGTTATACCTGTATTTTGTAGTGTTCACATTAAGCTTGACCACATAGTGATTCAATTCGAATTTAAGATTATTATTTGTTTATTGTGAATTTTTGTACACATAATCGTTATGGTTTACACAATTGCTGAAAGGGTAGAAATAGTAACTCTTCATTTCAGAAATGGCGAGAATGCTCATCTTACTGCAAATTTATTTAATCAACGTTATCCAAACAAACATTGTAATGCAAAATACATTCTAGAGTTGGTTCAAAAGTTTAAGTTAACGGGTTCTGTGGCTAACAAAAAACGCACTCCCGGACGTGAACTTCCAGTAAGAAACGAAGCGACAGAGATTGAGATTTTGGGGCAAGTTGCTGCAGACCCAACTTTAAGTATAAGGAAGCTGGAGGCTGTGACTAGCATAAGCAGAACATCTATTTGCCGGATCCTCAAAACTCACAAGTTTCATCTGTACAAAATTAATTTAGTTCACCAATTAAATAAAGATGATTTTGATCGGCGACAACGGTTTTGTGAAATTATGACAGAAAGATTAAGAGTTGACGTGGATTATCTTTTTAACATTTGTTTTTCCGACGAGTGCACGTTTTTTTTAAACTCAACGGTTAATCGTCACAATTGTCGATATTGGTCAGATAATAACCCAAGCATATTTCGTGAAGTTCATAGCCAAACTCCACAAAAACTAAATGTGTGGGCCGGAATCTTTGGAGATCGAGTACTTGGCCCCATTTTCCTAGATGGTAATCTAACGGGAGAAAGTTATTTAGATTTACTTGAAAATGTTGTACATCCATTACTTGTTGATATCGTCGAACATGACGACCGATACTTAGAAGACCGCCTTACTTTCCAACAAGATGGAGCCCCCCCGCATTATGCAAGACCAGTTACAGAGTTTTTGAACACGGTTTTTCCTGGGCATTGGATCGGACGTAGAGGTCCTTTAGAATGGCCGGCTAGATCCCCAGATCTTAGTCCTCTTGATTTTTTTCTTTGGGGACATTTAAAAAGTAAGATCTATGCAACCGAACCAGGATCTCTTGAAGAATTACGACAAAGAATTGTAGACGAGTGTTCTAAAATAACACCCGAAACTTTCCGAAGTGTAAGAAACCGTTTTGAGCAAAATTTGTATTATTGTATGCAGGTTAGTGGTGCTCAATTCGAACATTTATTGAATACTTGATAACTTTTTCTTATGTTTCTTACTTTATTTGAAATAAATGTTTGTTTAGTTAATAAAAAATGAATAAGTTTTTAAAAATTTTGTTGTCGTATTCAGAATCGCAAAAACTTCATTGCAGAAAATGTCCCCCTTGAGAATAAAATCGACCTGTCCGAGTGATTTGCTTGGACGAACGCGATATCTCTGCCGTTTCGTTTTCGTTGGGACACCCTGTATAAGATATTGGTTCAAGTATAGTTTCAAGTACTACGAATATTACTTTAAAATAGTGTGTGTGTGTATATATATATGTATATATAAAAAATGGGTAAATGTTAAACTAGGTAGCCCCAATGGCAGCACCTCCGTTAACGAGGCGCAGGTCGTTTTCACTACTTTTTAGCGAAATCGATGTTTTATCTCATACTTTTTACACAAATCACATCCTCCACGATTGTCAACCTGACCTTTGTCTCCGAAGGTCATGTTTTAACATGTACCATTCTACCACTATCCTACATGCTTCACGCGTAGACGTGTTCTGGGGGCCAACTATTACTTGCACCTCAGAGCCTGGGTGGGGCGAGCCCCCACACCGCCTAAAACTATATAACATCAAGTACTTCACGAACAATCAAATGGGCTAAATTGTTAAATACAATATCACCATAGGTGAACATCTATCAAAAATACATATGCTTTGTTTAGCACAGTACTGCAATTATTGTAAAGGATGAAAATTTGAAATCAGTTGTGTATACAGACATTATTGTTAGTACTCCTCATAAGCATTCATCCTCCATTTGTTTAACATGGAATTAAAAATGTGCCTTAAAAAAAGGAGTCAAAGATTGATTGCATGAATTCTACACATAATATAAGAAAATTTTATATAAAATCAACTGTAGAAAGGATATCTTATATTCTAATTGACATTCGAAATTATGTAAAACTTGAGGAAGGCTATTAAAAAATAGCTGAAAACATTAGTTTATTTAATTAAAAATTTGCTAGAAAAAGTGAGAAAGATGTTTTGACGGGTTAATAAAATACCAAAGAACAATAAAAGATAAATAACAATGAATGTTTTAGAATAATGCTTCAAAATTTATGTATGCTTTAATTCGAACGATACAGAATCAAATCTATCTGAATAAATAAACAAAAATTTTGATATTTAAAGGTAAAAGTTAAGAGTGAATACAATTTAATCTATGAAATCATTATAAAAGTTTTGTTTAAAAAATTCATTATATAATCCTATGAAACAGTAAACATGAACGAATGCAGAATTATGTTCTTCTCTATTGCACTTAGATTATAAATAATTCATGCAATAGAAAAAGATTTTTCACTTATTATTTTGTAAACTACAAGCTATGATATTAACATTTAATCTAGTCATTACATTTTATATCAATATTTAGATAAATATTTTAAAATACACCAATAATTTCACAATTTACTTAGTTTCTATGAAACATGCATAACTGTCAATTAATTTTTTTGCAATTTCTAATAATATATAAATTAGTTATTAATATTTTAAGTTGTTTAAACAGTGTTGCTATTGTCTGAAGTGCAAAACCTAGCATATTGTGGTGTTTATCAATTTTTTATTCACTTATCAACCTGCACAAAATTACTAACTAATAAAATTGTTTTGAAATATTATTTTTAAAAATTTTAATATTTTTTTTTATTGATGATGCCAAGCAAAGAAATCAATTAGTTACTAGTTCCAGACTGTTTCATGATTACTTTGCTTCTTGAATCAATAAACTGTGACAATCATCATACTGATTACTCTTTGTTTATAGTTATTATGTACATTGATTTAAATTTAATTTAAAAATTCTATCTTTGATTTTGTAATTAAATTATTTTTTTATATTTGATTCTTTATGATAAAGAAAGAACTGTATATAAAAAATACATTTTTTGTTTTTAATAGTCCCTAGAATTAAATATGAAGGAGTCTATCAGCCCACAATACAATTTGGGTTGGAAAACAACCGTGTATGCAATTTTAACTCAATTTTTGCCCATTNTCTGGGGGATCCGAGATCGAATCCGGACGAGTAAAAAAAAATCCCCAGGACTTTTTCGGGAATGATCCGACCGGATATGTTTACCGGATAGTCCGACCGGATAAATTTAAGAGCCCCTATAAATTGTCCCGGATATATCAGTCTTGTCGCTTACTACCCGGCCGCTCCATTATGGGCCTGGCTAATCCCACAATGGGCCTGCTAATAGAGGCCCTCTTAGTGCCCGCAGGGCGGAAAGAGCAAATAAAAAAAAACTCTATTCCTTTGTTCTGGTTTTCTACTACTACTATTAGTCAAAAGATGTTATTACATAATATTTGTCTTCTTGGATGGTCGAATTGTTAAGGTGGCTGTCTGCCGCTCTGGAAAATCTGGTAGGGTCCAACAACTCTAGGAATATTTTCAGGGGGTGGTCCGTCCGGATAATTCGAGTCCCGTCTCTCACAAATCGGCCGCTCCATTGTGGATCTGACCGAACCCATAGTCGGCATGCTAAAGAGACCCTCTTACTCGTTAGTACTCACAAGGTGGAAAGAGTTAAGGCATAAGAAATCGTAAAAGTAGAATGACATTCAAATTGGTGGCTCAGATAAATGAAGATTTTTAAGATCATTTAGCCCTGGCATAGAAAGTTCTCCAAATTTTAATCTTTTAACTGATTGATTAATTAATAAATTAATAAATCTGTCAATATTTTATAGATTTAGGAGGTTAGTATCGCTTTCAGAGCATAGAGAAATGGTGTGTCAGTCCGATCTTGGAATGAATGAAGGTCTTCAGCTTCAGACAACAAATCTCAGATTTACAATGTATTTGTGTTACGATAATGGAATGAAGATTTGTTTAATTTTAATTACTGCTCTGTAATTGGAAGTCACTTGCATGTACAGTACCAGTGAGTTGCTACTTCTAGAATATTCTGAATAACATGGAACTGACTTTCCATTTTTCGGAGAGTTGTGGAAAATCTTGTCCTGCCATTAACACCCTAACTTCATTGTCTTCGTTGTGCCTATCAGTGGCCAAGCGATCTTCGTATTCTGAACACTGGGAGTTTGCGGGTTCATAGGTTCACCTCGCTCGGACGGGAGTTTTCCAGGTTTTCTCCACGTCTGCTATGCCTAAATAGGTGCCAGTTTCCCTTAAAAAGACCTCCCGGAAAGCATCCCCTCGTAGGCAGATCGCCCAAGTGTTGCGTTACCATAACATAACTAAACAAACAAACATCATTGTTTTCGTTTGCAGGGATCTTGTGACACAGAAGTACAGTATGAACTGCTACGAATTGGCAGCATATTAGTGGTGAATCCCACATATGAACACCGAGTTAGAATGTGGAAGACCACTGGTAAGTGCTTTAATCCCGTCTTTACTATCGAATGGAACAATGTCTCTACTGCAAGCGTGTAGTCTTGGGCAGGATCGATGCAAGAGTACCTGACGTTCCTAGGCAAAGATAATTTAAGAGCTCCTATAAATTGTCTATCTGTCTAGCTATATATATATATATATATGTATATATTTGTGTGTTATCACACTCAGAAGCACACACAAACACTCACATGTGTGAATTTTATAAAAATAATATCATTACGAACATTTAAAAAATTTCATTAACACTAATTAACGATCTAAGTTCACTTTGTTTATGAGTAAGACTGGCACTCCTAAGCAATCGCCTAGGTTCGCCTAATGGTAAAACTGGTTCTAGTCTGGAGAGCATGGCCCCCACATGGTAGTGACTGACCAGACTCTAATCAGAGGGCTCGGTATGAAGATGGCCAGCTTGTATTTTTTGCTTTGCTTGGATTTTCTTGTGGAATATTGAGTTCAATTTAATTGGAATATTTAATTCTTTACATAGTTTAATTAATATTCTAAGCTACTATTCTTTTGTGCAATGATTTAGCTAAACAAAAATTTTAGTGACGTGATCGAAAAATTTGCTTTGGCAAAAGCAGAAAATTTACTGCGAAATAATTTAATCGATAGTTTCTTGGGTTTTGTCTTGTTGATGTGCTTTTGTTTTTCAATTTCTCTCATTCTTTCAGTTCATGTATTAGTTCCTATTTTGTTTTTGTTTTTAATGTCGTGTTCGTCATTGTAAAATTTTTCGGTGAAATTCCTCTATGTCTCTAATAAATGTAATCTATTGTAAATGTATGCTTAATTTGTGAATGAAAATAATATTTTTGCCATTTAGCTGCATTGTCATATCCCAAAGCGACGGCGGAGACCGAGTTGTTAGGTCCCTCGCCTCACGCCACTAAGGTCTCGGGTTTTTTGAGTGAGAAGGGAGAAGGGTTTTCCAATGATCCTGCTCTGGGGGACCTCGCTGTAGGAAGTGAGGGCCATGCTGAAGTGTCATTCTGTATGACAGTTGGTCACCCTAGCAATGATACGCCAAGTGAATAAAACCGCTGAACACTGGTAGTTGGTTCGTGGGTTCGCGTTTCGTCAACGGGTTGGGTATTTAGTGTTTTCAGGGTTTTATCTACGTTAGTAGCACCTAAATACGGGCCAATTTTCTATACAAGACCTTCCGGGATGCGTCCCCTTTGGCAGATCTCTCACGTGTCGCGTTGCCGTAACCAAATAAATCAAACCAAATCTAGTAGTGATAGAAGAGTCATTAAACACGAATTCTTGGATGCCATTTATATTACGTGAATGTCAATTAACGCTGTTTTTATTAATTAATTCGACACGCATCAAAAAACGGAAGTAGTATCTTTCCCGCATGGGCATTGAAATATAATTTAAAAAGCAACGTCATCGATGATACGAGAGGCTATTTAGGTGCCGCTAAGTTCTATAATCGATAGTCTTGTCGTTGATTGGTTGTGCCGTCGACTTTCTTTAACATATAAGTATAGGGAGTTGGCCGTCTGTGGCTGGCTGTTGCCGAGCATCTCGTTCGGCAACCGATGCAATTTTAAATTTGAAATTATGTTCGTGAATCAAAGTGGATCGTTCAAAATCGAGGTTTAACTGTACATTATATATGAATTGTATGTGACCATTTTGATGTAATGATTACATTCGAAGCAGAGGCGGAACAAATTTCTTTCGGTCATTACTTTGAAATTCTAATCCGGACCCCTCCCTCTCCCAACCACATCCCCGCCGGAAAGAACGGGACTTGAATCCCCAAAAAAGCCTTTAGTTCTTGACGGGGAAAAAGAATCACTCGATAATGATCGAGTGATTCATTTTCGGGTGAGTCTTAGTCTTTTTGCTTAACACATTCGGGCCCCTGTTGTGTCCGAGCCCGGGTTTAGCCGAACAACTCTACATCATTGTAGTTCCGCCACTAATTCGAAAACTTATTTGAAGCGACCGGATAGCCGAGCGGTCAATACCGCTCTGGAGAACCTGGAATCGAATCCTGGCATGTTAAAAAATCCCCAGGAATTTTTCGGGGAGTGATTCATCCTGATATGTCGTGCCCCATCCATGACCACCCGGCCGCCCCATTGTGGACCTAACCGAATCCATAATGGACTTGCTAAAAGAGGCTCTCTTAGTGCCCATAGTACGGAAAGAGTTTTAAAAAATCTATAATTGTATAAAGTAAAAATTTCAAAATTTAATTGAAAAAATAATTGTCATAAAGGAAAAATATATTTAATAACTGATATATTAAACATATTTTTGTTTTAAGACAATTATTGTTTTTATTTTATTAAGATGGCAACACGAAACTGTTCGAATTTTGTGAAGGTGGCAACACTTAATCTGTATTCGATTGTAACATGTGCGTTTAAACTCGTGAGTGGTGATTGTGTAAATAAGAAGGTAAATTTACAAGCATTTTTGTTAAAAAGTATGAATACTCCGTTAACAAATGGAAATAATATAACTTCACTAACAGAAAGTATTAATCATATAATGATTAAACAGAAAATCATTCAAACAGATAAAGTTATTAAACAATATAGTTTCAAGTGCAAAGAAAATGAAGTTCAGAAGAGAAAATTGGATAGTATGGATGAATTATTGGAACAGCTTCGTAAAGACTGTACAAAATATGAAAATGAACTAAGTCAAGTCTTACAAGAATTAGAACCTCTTAAAAGTAAGTGGACTGCTTTGAAAGATGAAAACAGCAAACAAGTAGAAAGTATAAAATTACTGGAAGAGAAACTATCGTCTACAGATAAATTAGTGAAAGAATATAATTCTCAGTTAAGGATTAGAAGAGAAGAACGTTCAGAGCAAGCGCGGAAAAAAACAGAGACATTAGAAAAAGAAAATGAAAGGAAACAAAAAGAAATAGAAACAGCTAAAGAAAGATTACAAAAAGAGAAAATTTCTACTTGTAAACTAAGCAAGAAATATAAAATAGCCTTAAAACATTTACTAAGATTCGGCATGATGCTTAAGAAACAAAATTTGTTAAGCCAGTTCGATACAAAAGTCCTTCACAATTCTTACGAAACATATATGAATAGTGATTTTGATATGTTAGATTTTAAGTCATCTGATGAGACAGAGGGAAAAGATGCTGCAATAAGTAATAATGATGAAGTTAAAGATGATTTCTCTAATTGTTTGTTAGAAAGTGATGATGAAATGATAGATGTTCCTGAAGATGAACATTTAGGTAAAAAGGTAGAAAAATGTATTTCACCAGTGAGTTTCTAATTTTTCTAGTATATTCTTCATTATACATTTGTAATAATCATATAAAACTTGAAGACATTCTATTATGTAATGTATTTATCTTCTTGAAATTCTTTATTCACATTTCTAGAAGTTTACTGCTTCTACTGAAGAAACTTCCACAAACTTATCTTCAATATCATTAAAATTTATTAAATTTTCTTTTGACACTTCCATATCAGCTTCTTACTTTAAGTTACATCAAACATAACTGTTTTATAATTATATGACTATCTTCATCTTCATCAGTAAGCATTAGAATAATTTCTCTAGCATAGGAGTGGGCAATTATTTTTTCGAAAGGCCAAATGAGAAGAAACCTGAGTGGCCAAATCAACAATAATCTGAACTTAACTATATTCAGTTATAATTTTCTCCAATTGTAAAGAGCATTAAATAATATATTTTTGATTATGCTACTGGTAATCAAAAGACTAAGGATATTCTATTACAATAATAGTGATGTGGCTGAAGTTTTCATCTTTAAAACGTGAACGTTGAGCACCACTAGCTTGTAAGCGGTGCTTGACATTTTACATTTATGTTTTAGAGATGAAAATTTCGGCTGCAACCTCTCTATTGATATAAAATTGTGGAATGAATCAAAAATACAATAAACAATAATTATATCAGTATTTTATTTTTTCAACACAACTCAGAAATACTGAATAGTTGTTTTGTAAATGTAAGCCATTAATTAATTTAATAAAAATCGAATAAATCCTTTAGATCAGTGGTCCCCAACCCCCGGGCCGCGGACCGGTACCGGTCCGTGGATCAAATGGTACCGGGCCGCCCAAGGAACATTAAATTATTTCCATTTTATTTACTATGGTATTTCCTCGGATTTGTGCGACTTTTAATGGAGACAGAACAACGGAATAAACTGGACATAAGAAACACACTTCGGGTATCATTGTCTCCTATTACCCCCAGATTAACCTATTAACCGTCTCGTTGCAAAGAAACAAACTCAGGATTCTCATTGATTTAGCGTACTAGTGAGTTAAAATTTTAAATCACATTATATTCATTTTTTGGTGTAACTGTATATTACTTTAAAGGCATTTTTAAATACAATTAAATTAAAATTATTAAATTAAATTAATCTAAAATATAAACAATCAACGTCCCCCTTCAGTGGGCCGCGGTAAAATTATCAANATCAAAGTAAAGAAAGTACAGTACAACTTACAAATTTCATCTTTAACCTAATTCATATCCAGTTATTTTATATGATTGTATGATATTTTTGTCTATACAAATCTATGGGATTTAAAAGAAAAGGTTAGCAGATTGATGATTAAAAAAAATTACAGGAGAGAGAGAGAGACTTAATGCTTTACCTTTATACAATGCATAGACTATACATTCTACAAACACCTTATCTACTGACACCATTACAAAGGATGAAGAGGAGGTGAGTGACCCATCACAAAACCATCAGAAAATAAGATGAATAGCCTAGAGTAAGATAGAGAATTATTTGGCTTCTGGAGGAAGCATTTTCTTCTTCTCTTTAGAGACATTACTTTCACTTTCTTTTGTTAGCCAACTTTTGTTGCCTGAAGGAATCATTTCTACAGATTTAACATTATACAGTTCTAGATAATGGGTATTGCCTTTAAATACAACACATTTGTTTGATGTGATAAATTATTTAGTGTGAAAACCATTTTCAACTAATGCTTCTTATTTTTAATTTAACTTATAATAGTTAAACTCTGTATTCTACTTTAAAAAAAAAAAAAACATATGAATTTTTTAAAGAGTAGAATACATATTTAACTGTTATTTTTGGTAAGTATTAATGACAAAATATTAGAAAAAAGTATGAAAAATGTGGCATTTTATAAGGGGGAAAAATCATAAAATTATTCTAAAACTATAATTTCTCCAGTCACATAAATTACCTCTAAACAATACAAAAAAAAATTCATAAAAATGCCACTTAATTATACTTAAAAAAAAGCAAAATGGTGCTTTTAAATGTGGAATATAATAAAATAAAAATAAGAATTTTAAGAGGTTTTAAATGCCACTCATCACATTCTCAAGGAGAACATTGTCATTATCTAAGTTGACATATTATTTTAATTGTTGAAAAAAATATATTTACAATACTTTAACTATGTAGATACACACCACATCGAGCTTTGAACTCTGAACATAACTTGTAATTAGCAAAGTATACAAACATTTAAATATATATATATATATATATATATATAATAATTTTTTTAAAGCATCGTATCAATGCATGAACACGAATTGCTGAACTTGGACTTCACTTGTAGCTTAAAAAAATAAAAAAAAAAAAGAAAAAGAATCATCACGACTTCCGTGAACGAGTCACGCTTGGTCAAACGTACGAAGAGAAGAAAACACTTTCGTTTATATTTATATAAATAATTTTTATAAACGTCGAAGTGAAATTATGTTTTCTTTCTTCCCTGTTTATTAATTAAGTATTTGTAATTGTTAAAAATGTGTGAAAAATTCAAGGTTTTCTTAACTTGTAACTCGATGTTTCTATATGTGATTCTTAGAAAAACGGAATCATTAGAAACAGATTTTAACTCGTATCGTGTCGAGATAAGGAACGTTGACAATTCGTGATATGTTATGGAGCTTTCACCATACAAAAATAGATTTCGTGTTTTGTACTCTTCAGCTGTAATTTTTAGAAAATCTTATTATATATTTCTTTTAAAATATTTTTCTGTATTAAAAATAATTGAAGAGTTTGATCAGTGGCACATTTTCCTGTGAGAAAAAAAAAGGGGGGGGGACATTTGCCCGGGGCAACACCAACGGGGGGATCACACCAAATCAAATCTTTTATAAGAAAAAATTCCCTCGAAGAAATATGTGTGAAGTCAACACTGTAAATGGGGGTCATCCTAATTCAAATTTCTACCTGGTTCCCATGAAGATATATAAAGCTGCCATTGAGTTCAATTCATTTATTAAATTTCCTACTGAATTTAGTTCAAATTTGAAATGAACGATTTAAGTTCATTAATTGCTCTGGAGTAAGAACTAAATTCTGTTCATTTTAATTACAAATTAATTATATTTCATAATTAAATTTGTGCTTCTGAACTTAAAACGAATCGACTAAGTTTCTTCATTAGCAAATGTACTAAAGAGCATACACACCTGTAAAATAAAGTAAGAACATTAAGAACAAAGTGAAATAATTGGATTAAGTTCTTTATTTTTGATTTTTCTTTATTTGTAAGAACAATTTATTTATCGTATTTATATATATATACATTTTTACGATGAAAGAATGCCGTTCAACCTGAGACAAATAACTTGAGTAGACAGGAACTAAACAATAAACTACTTATAAGTCATAAAAGTGTTAAAAGTCGATTGTATACACCTTTTTATATTTATTAACCTTAAAGTATTAATGGCGAAACTTCGTGACAAAGGACCATTAAATTCGAGTTAAAGTTAAGAAAAAAAAAGAAAACAAATCAAAATAGTTGTATAATAGCTTTGGATACAAGTTATTAACTGTACAGATTGTGAATCAGTGATGAAAAAATTATGATGATGAAGCATTTACAAGAAGAAGATCTCCACTTCATTGTTTCTTAGTTTAAGTCTTTGAGAATATTAGTATTTTATTAATGAATCATTAAGTTTATATTTTTGGTTATTGCTGATTTAATGTGCCATAAAAATACTTTATTTTCGTGAGAAAATATTTTGTTGTTAAGTATTTAATTAATTGATACTGTGAAAAGAAGTATCAAAGTAAAGAAAGTACAGTACAACTTACAAATTTCATCTTTAACCTAATTCATATCCAGTTATTTTATATGATTGTATGATATTTTTGTCTATACAAATCTATGGGATTTAAAAGAAAAAGTTAGCAGATTGATGATTAAAAAAATTACAGGAGAGAGAGAGAGAGACTTAATGCTTTACNAATGCCGTTCAACCTGAGACAAATAACTTGAGTAGACAGGAACTAAACAATAAACTACTTATAAGTCATAAAAGTGTTAAAAGTCGATTGTATACACCTCAGATCAAGGACACGCTGCACTAATTTTCGATTTATGTATATATATATATTTTTTTGTTGTTCTTTCTCTAATTTAATATTAAAAAATTTCTTGTAAATTCCTAGATTTTTACAATTCGAATCATTGAAGGATGAAGGTGAATTACCCACTTTTTTTTTTATTATTATTTTGTCTTTTCTTAGGCTCTCTCTCTCTCTCTCCCCTCTAATCCATAACTAATTGCAAACGGTGGGAGCTCCCCACGACGGACGTTTATCGAACTAAAGTGTTCACGTCACGTGACTGCGAGCGTGCCGTTCAACGGGAACATAACGTTTTGCTTGTAAACAAAACGTGGAACCAGTCACTTTCGGGAGTGAAATGGAGAAAAGGATACGCATCTTACTTTTACTTTTTTATCATTCCAGCACGCTTCTTGCAAGTAAGTTTTTCTCTTTTATTTTTCATGTTTTCTTTAATTTTTACACGCTAAACACTGCGAAAAAAAAAATTACATATTTTTATATACATAAACGTTGTTAAAATTAGTCGAGGGGCCACATTCTTCTATGTAATTTATCTTCGTTTCTACTTTAATGCTTCGGATTTTGTAACAAGACTTACAGACTCGCTTCTAAGAATTAAACGAAGGACTCTTTATATATATATATATAAAAAATTACACCCCTTTTTCTGTTAATTCTTCTACAAATAATTAACTTTTCTTAANAAACGTTGGCCGGTCCGCGGCGATCGAAAGGTTGGGGACCGCTGCTTTAGGTGTCTTTCAGTTCAGTTCAATTCAAAATCAAGCCTGTTTTGGCTTCAACAAGTGCACTGAAATCAGGCTGAAGATCTGAGGTAGATATGCGAAGCACAGGTGAGAGGCGCACACCAGTGATAGAGGATCTGTGTTTGAATTTGTTGAACTTCAGCACTGAGAAAGTCTGTTCACACATATAGGTGGATCTAAAGAGGATGAATCTTGAAAGTTCCTTGAGGGAAGAGTAAAATTCAAACAGTAAGATGGTCCTAAAGTGCTCTGTCAGAAGTGTCAAACTGCAGTTCAGTAAGCCCAAGCTGAACATCACTGGGTGCATTATCTACATTGCATATGAATAGGGAAAAAATCATTTGCATTTCATTCTCAACAGTTTTAATGTCTTGAAATTACCTTGTAAATTCTCCATGGAGAGTGTCTAGCATGGATGAGTACCTGTGGAGGTGGTCTGCAGAAGGTGTGACTTCCTTCAGTGTTGATAAGTGAGTGAGAATGTTATTTAGTTTGCTCAAGAGAATCTGCAACTTTCTCATAAAAGACTCCACTAAACAGTAAATTTCATGCAGAAAAAGACCCTTCACTGCAATTTGACATTTAGTTCATTCATTAGTGCAGTCACATCAACAGCAAAACCAAGCTCTGCATAGCAGCCATCATCCGACAACTGAGATGTCATTGCCTTTCTCCACAAAGAAGGTTTGAATCTCTTTTTTTTTTTTTTATCATTTTGCCCAGACTGTGCCACCTGACAACTGTGGTAGCCTATGTCATGTTGTTCTGTCTCATTTTCTTCCAAAAGTGCAACAAATTTTGTGGTACATAAATAGAAGTCATGCATGCATAGCAGGAACTAGTTTTCATTTACATCTCTTGTTCATAAGTGACTATATGCGGGCCAGACAGTCCCTTCCAGGTGTGTTATGTGGCCTACGGGCCATAAAATGTCCAAGTCTGCTCTAGCAGATAGTGACATTTCCAGACTCAAGTACAAATATATTTGCATTGTTTTCTCTTTTAAAAAGTTATTTTTGAAAACATGTTATAGTTTTGCTTCTATAAAAATGTATGTTCTATAAAAGAAAAAACTTGCATGCTCAATTTATTTTCTATGTTTTAGAACATTCTTAACTGTTTATAGTAATTATAAAGTCTACACAATATATTTAAATTAATATTTTAAATTTGAATATCAAAATTATTTACTCTAATCATGATCTGGAAATGTTTGCTGATTTGTCTACATTACAATGTTATCTGACAAAGAACTATAAGTATAAATTTGTATTTAAATCATAGCATTGATAAATTAGCATGGTTGATAGCACTGTGAACCAAACTTTGAAGGTAATCAGTATTATTTTGGATCTTGATGTTTAGTTTGATTAATGCACTGTCAGAGAATTCGATTAATTAATATTGTCTTCTATAGGATTCTATAATTATAAGCAAGAGTATCAAGAGAGATAGTTCTTGAGACAAATTCAATGTCAGACCTGTTTAAGCAAGTGTATATCTCTTGCATGGACAGGTCTGACATTGCCCTGTTTAGTGTGAAATAGGGGCAGTTAATGAAATGTGAATGAATTGTATTTTGTAATTTTAATTTTCTGTGAATTATAAGAATTAACAATTGTTAATAAGAAAATAAGAATAAGAAAATTGTCAGTCAGTCACCTCACATATTTCCTATTCATTAAAATTGGAAAATGTTTTATTATGTTTCTCATCATAACTGTTAACCTTCTTACATGAAACAGTGCGAATCCTTTCAATTCAGGTAATGTGGCGTATAGTATGCTTTAAATGGCCCAAGCACAACTGGTGTGTGGGTCATTATTAAATACAAGTGCTAGCACAATTCTTTACAGACATAAGTACAGATGTACAATGGAAATGTTAGTAACAAGCATTAAGATAAAGCTACTTAATATGCTTGCTTTAATGTGGTACTGACTTTGTAGTTAATTGTTCTCCTTTGATTGATAAAAGGTTAAAATTTTAAGCACGAAAATGAGTATATTGGAAAACATGATACACTCAGTGTAACATGAGGGCACTAAACATATCAAATACAATTTTTCTTCTAAAGTTTCATAGTTGTATTTTATTTTTTATTTTTTAAACTTGTTTCCAATAAAGTAGAAAGTTGTACACGGCAGCCAGTGGCGCGCACAGAATTTAATCTTAGGAAGTCGAGTTGAAGATGCCAGGGCCCCTTGACCCCCTCTAGGTACACACTAACTCAGCTGGGCGATTCACAATGGGCGAAACTTAAAAATTTCTGCAAGCATACGATTTGGCAGATATATTAGTAGTAGTGAGAAATGGTCAACAAAGCACGTAAAAAAGCAGTTCTTCGAAAACAAACTGAAAGAACTACAGGAAATCCTCGCCAATTCGAACTCGGATTGTTCAAAACCACCTTTGTTCTTAAGGGACTGTCCATAAATGACGTCCACACTAGACGAAAGGGAAGGGATTGATTTTCAGGAAACGTCGGGTTTATTTTTTACAGTTTATGCATTTTATTATATTATATTTTCAAAATTTCTTATATGTTTTATTTCTACTTATGATATTTATCACTTGTAAAATGATAAAGATTGTCAGGAGAGTCGAGTTTTGTTGGACATCCGAAGAGGGGATGGGTTATAGAAACTTGGACAAACTAAGGTAAGAGGGTGAGTAAAAATTTCAAGAAAAATGCGGACATAATATATGGACAGCCCCTAACTACAGTAGACCCCCCTATAACACTGTAGATAATTCCGTGTTATATGAATTCCATGTTGTACGAGTCACTTAAATTTTACAAATACGTGTGCCGGGCTGTGAACGGGGGTCTACCTTACTTTTATGGATATAGAGGATTATTTATATTATTAATTACAAAATCTTTTAACTCGTTCAACTCGTCTCTTAAAAAAATATTGAAATTTTACCGAGTAGTAAATCAATAGAAAAGAATGGTGATTTTAATAAAGAAAACAATAAAATTTGTATTTTGTCTATTATTGATCTGTTATTTTGTCGCCCAGTTGATTGTATCCCAAGTAGAAAGATATAATTTTTGCAAGCTTTGTGTGCATTCAGATCTTTGTTGTCGACTTTTTAACTAAAGATAATACAGTGGACATTCGATAATTCGATATGAAAGGCGCACAAAATTTCGAATTATAAAAATTTTAAAAGCTGCCATCGTTTTAATGAATCGTAGATATCGTAATGCAAACTATACAAAATATGGGAATGAACTTCACGTGGTGATTGCACCTGAAGAAACAAGAATGCTCCTATAGAGTCAGAGTGCAATAGAGAGGTTGCGGCCGACGTTTCCATCTGGAAAACGTGTACGTCGGACGTTCAGCGCCGCATTCCTGTAAGCCTAGAAGTTTGACATAGGAGTTTGGAACGTCAGTAGAATCATGCTCGACGTTCCAAACTCCATTGTCAAACTTCTAGGCTTACAGGAATGCGGCGCTGAACGTCCGACGTACACGTTTTCCCGATGGAAATGTCAGCCGCAACCTCTCTAATATTTACATAACACATAGGAGAAAAATCCGAAGGGTTTCTTCTCTACATGAACCCTTACCAAAGAAAGAAGAAAAGGGGGGTTTCTTCGTACAGAAATTCAAATAATACTTTTTAATTTCAACTTACGAAATTTTAAATGTTTTAATAAAATATACAATTAAAAAATAGAACTTTCATTAACTGGAGTGTAGTCAATAATGCCTGATAGAATTTTAACATGTGGTTTTCAACCAGTCCATAATGACAAATTTTTTACACCTTGGAGATGGAACAAAGGGTATGCATGTAGTTGCAATTAAAGAAATTAAAAACGATGGAGGAAGTACAGTTACAGTTTCTTGCCTACTCCAAATGAAAATGAATGAGAAGGCGTTTTTTACATTTAAATTGCTAATTTGTCCTTTTAAATAATTTTAGATGTCAGCATAACCTCTCTGCAATAAACAAAAAAGGAAAATTTGCATGACAACAGAATCAAAAGAGTAAAACACATTAATTGTGCTCTTTATTTAATGAAGATGCACAATGTCATGTGCTGCTATCTGATTTAATCAACACAGTTCATGAACAATGTGAGGAATTATATTTTAAATCTTTAATTACACCGTTATTTGAAAGTAAACGTGTGAATAATTGTTATAAAATTGTTGATTTCAAGACAAATAAGGTATTTGTAAATTTAAAAGAGAATAGCATGTATTATACACAAAATCCAAATAGATTTTTATGTAATAAGTATTCAATTTTCTTATTTATTTATCTATAGTGATAAACCAATTGTAATTCTTAAAGTGGGAAAAGATGAGACATTCATTTGTTCACTATTAGAGAAGATGCAAATGTTCTACTTTTTGTTATTATTTACTTTTTAGTTTTAATTTCTGTACAGTCAATGATTACTCTTGTTTCAGGATGATTTCCTTTAAATAATTGAGGTAATGTAACTTTAATTAATAGATAATTTACAAACACAGAGCAATTTACATTTGATTTTCTCATTCTTAATAGTATAACTCAGATATAAATTAAAAAACAATAAGCGATTTACTGCGCTAGGTACGGTTTTCGAAAGGTCTCAGATACAATGCATATACATTCTTTACGTCAGTCCATGATGCCACGTGTGAATGCTTGCATAGAGACCCATGGGGACACTTCGACCATCTGCTGTGACTGGAGGTGTCATAAAAAAAAGGCTGTTACACGAGTTTGTCGTGGAAGATTCATTGTTTTTTAATGCGGTCGATCGTCTCAAAAGCATCTTGTTTTATGAATGATGCAGTTTCTAGAAAGCTACTTAAATGCTTGAGAGTTTAGGTTTCCCTACATGTAATGGGCGAGTTTAGGATATTTGTTCTTAAGAAGGTTTATATCTTCCTCATCTTCATCGCTTTTTTTCTTTACTTCAATAATAATGTCTTCAGATAAGTATCCGCAGACAGCCCATTGTAAACATTAAAAAAAATCATCTTTGCTTCGTGCTTCAATGAAAATTTTCTTCATCACTCGTTGCTTCTCAGTCTTCGATATAGTCGACAGATTGTTGGTTGAAATCTGCTTTTGTAAAGAGATTTGCAATAGTACTTTGTGGAATTTTATTCCAAGCTTTGTTAATCCTTTTTATTGTCTAGCAGGTTCGATTCAAATTTGCGTAATACATCTTCAATATCTTTTTTAGATAAGGTTTCTGTATTGTAAAGTTATGATTGATTGATTTCCTGAAGATTACAATCTACAAGTTGTGTTTGGTAGTAAAAATTGAGCTGCTAGAGTGGGATTAATCGAATATTCACCGTAATTGCCGGTAAACATGATAATTTTTTCTGTTTTTGGTAATCGCGCGAGTATAACTTTTGAAGCCATTTAGAGTAAGAATGAAAGCTTCTGTTTTTGTGTAAGAAGAGATCGAGACTTCATATGGCATCACAGTAATGTTACTGGGACCGGATGGCCGAGCGGTCAAGGTGGCAGCCTACCGCTCTGGGGGACCCGGGATCGAATTCCAACGGGTCCGTTTGGATATGTAGTATCCTTACCAGGTCCATTGTGGGTTCGGTATGTCTCACAAATAAGCCTACTGAACCCATAATGGCACTACTTACCCATAATGGCATACTACTTAGTCCCCATAGGCAGAGGGTTAAAAATGTATATACTGTAGTATATATACAAATACATATCGTTCTACATATCTTGGCTGGGTACTCGGTTGGCATTCTGGAAGTTTAAAAATGTTCAAAAGCTTGTTTTCTGGTAACGAATAGCGACCTTGTCTGTTTTAGTTGTTGCGGCAACACGGAGGAACCTTCCGGAAGGACTTTTTATTAGAAACTGGCCCTTATTTAGGTGTTAAGCGAATATAACACGGAAAACTCTATGTGGCCAGCCAGTTATTTAGGCATTATTCTACGACCAACTATCAGTGTTCAGTGGTTTTATCCACTCGGCCATCGGTCTTGTCAAAGATTCGCTATAATCTGTTTCTTTCAATTAATTATTGATTGCATTAACCCATCAATCCAATCCTTCCCTCAAGAAAATCTGTTCTACACTTACTTTATGTAGTTTAATGATTAAATAATTGAAGAAAAATTATAAAAGTTTAATAATTATTCTATTAAAAATTTTTTTAACCATCTAAAGCCGATTCTTCACACATCCAGAAGGAAACCATTCAATGATTTTCAAGCTTTCTTGTAGAAATGATAGAAAGACGTATTTACGCAAGAATAAATTTCAATATTTTCTATTAGAAAAAGTCAATTTAACAAGTAAAATAATTGATTTTTTTACCATTATTTTATTTTCCACATTCATCAGAACAATTGATGATACCTTACAAAGTAAATTAATGAGATCGAAATCGATTTTTAAAGCATTATAATCAACTGAATCGAGAAGAAAATTCATTTTCTTATCCACTTCCTGCAATTATAATTCATTATTAATAGAATCTTGTGGGAAAACTTTAAGAAATTTCTCTTTATTAAAGTGTTATAATGATTTTTTTTCTCATCTTTATTATAAAAAAAAAATCATTTTTCTAAGGAGTCAGGAAGTTGATTTCGAATCTTTTTGTACAAAATAATTAAATTTCTGCATTGAAAATAAGTAAAATCTATTATTTTTCGTGTAAAACATTGTTGTTAGTAATTTAATTCATTAATTTTACAGTAATTAATTAACTTTGAAGTTAATTTTAAAGTTAAAAAATCGACTTGCGACTTTAATAATAGCAATAATCAGCTTTAAACAATTAGAAAATATACAAATATGAAATTAAATACTAGAAAATAAAGT
>NW_019384882.1:209329-216829 GCF_000671375.1 Centruroides sculpturatus
TATTTCTCTCACCAATTGCTTTATATTTTCATTGTTCTAACCTATAGCCTTACATTTTCATTCTTCTCTAACTGATTTTCATCACTATTTCTCTCACCAATTGCTTTATATTTTCATTGTTCTAACCTATAGCCTTACATTTTCATTCTTCTCTAACTGATTTTCATCATTATTTCTCTCACCAATTGCTTTATATTTTCATTGTTCTAACCTATAGCCTTACATTTTCATTCTTCTTTAACTGATTTTCATCACTATTTCTCTCACCAATTGCTTTATATTTTCATTGTTCTAACCTATAGCCTTACATTTTCATTCTTCTCTAACTGATTTTCATCATTATTTCTCTCACCAATTGCTTTATATTTTCATTGTTCTAACCTATAGCCTTACATTCTCATTTTTCTTGCAACTACTCATTATTCTTTTTCTCACTAATTTCCTTTCCTCACCATCTTTTTCTCATCCTTACTATTCATTTTCTTCATTAATTCCTTTTCTCATTTCAACTGTCCTTATCAACACTCTCCTATTCAATTTTTATCTATAATAGAATACAAAAAAAAAAAAAAATGTAAAACACGGAGATTACAGGAATGAAAAGTCATGTTTAAAAATCTATACAACTTCCGTTTCGTAACACGTAATTAAGTAATTTCACTTTCTAAATTTGATCTTGGCCTGGAGAAAAAAGTAGGGTGAGGGTCGACATTGACGTTGTATGGGGGAAGGGAGGAAATGCTCTCTTTAATGTCAAGGTTGGCTGTTGTAGTATCTTGTATTGTTCCTTCGGCAGCATTCCACAGAACGAGGACAGGAATGTCCGATGTCCTTGTCATTTTATACGAATAATTCCACACCCCACATCTATCGATAGACAAATCTCTCTTCCAATCTACCCATTACTTTCCAGTCGAGGGTTCGAGATGGATAACTTGATGATATGTTATTACTTCTGTAGTGTCTTTCTGATTGATGCTTTCTTCTTAAATCTTAGTTTCATTTTCGATTATTTTCTTCATTTTTCTTCCTTTCTATTATTGCTTCAAACAACCTCTTTAAAGCGTTTTAAAAACGCTTTAAAGAGGTTGTTTGAAGTCAGAATTTTGGTAAGAAATTACTTAAAATTTAAACTGAGTCTTATCTGAAGTGGGGGTCTGAACTCACGTCTATCACGAGGTATGAGTTCACACCATATTTCTTAGAGTAAAGTAATAATATTGGATCCATTATAATTCTGCAAGTAGTTCTTTTTGTAATTAAGTATACGTCATTAAATCTTTCTATACTTCACTGCGGTGTTAAGAAGCTTATGGGGGAAGCCAAACTATTATATTTACACAAAACAAAAAGAAAATAAATTAATTTATCATTTTTACCATTTAATTTTAATAAATAACGATGAAATATTGCGCTAAACGAACGAAGTTATGAGCGAATCTAGTACTTCATCGCACGGTAATGGGCACTGTATAATGGTATTTAAATTAAAGAAAAATACATTTTTTTTTAAATTTCTAACGGTCGATAAATCTAACGAGCGTTAAAATTAACAATGAAATGGACCAAATTGTATGGAGATTTTTTGTAACTCGATTTTTAAACGATTCGTATTACAAGTGAGTGTAAATGATAGAAAAATTGAATAAATTAAACAATTAAATTAGTCAAAATCAACATACCAAGTGTGTTTTAAGACGAATGCCCTCGACCCAAAGCAGAACATTCACCCGTTTAAACCTGGAGGATCGAGTAAACAGTTAAAAAAGTAGTTACATCAGGTATGCCAAACTATTTACCATTCTTTTAAGTTTCTTTTCTTTTATGAAAACTTCGTCTCTTATTTTTTCTTATCTTTTATTCATTACTTTAATTCCTTTCGTATTATTATTTTTATTCATTTTTATATAAACTATGTATTTTGGGGGGGAAGAGAACAGGAAAATTACATACGCTTCGTTGTTTAAAATTCTTGGTTTTACTATTAATACATTAATTTTGCACGTATTAAAACTTATTTCTACTACTATAANCTTTTTTAGATAAGGTTTCTGTATTGTAAAGTTATGATTGATTGATTTCCTGAAGATTACAATCTACAAGTTGTGTTTGGTAGTAAAAATTGAGCTGCTAGAGTGGGATTAATCGAATATTCACCGTAATTGCCGGTAAACATGATAATTTTTTCTGTTTTTGGTAATCGCGCGAGTATAACTTTTGAAGCCATTTAGAGTAAGAATGAAAGCTTCTGTTTTTGTGTAAGAAGAGATCGAGACTTCATATGGCATCACAGTAATGTTACTGGGACCGGATGGCCGAGCGGTCAAGGTGGCAGCCTACCGCTCTGGGGGACCCGGGATCGAATTCCAACGGGTCCGTTTGGATATGTAGTATCCTTACCAGGTCCATTGTGGGTTCGGTATGTCTCACAAATAAGCCTACTGAACCCATAATGGCACTACTTACCCATAATGGCATACTACTTAGTCCCCATAGGCAGAGGGTTAAAAATGTATATACTGTAGTATATATACAAATACATATCGTTCTACATATCTTGGCTGGGTACTCGGTTGGCATTCTGGAAGTTTAAAAATGTTCAAAAGCTTGTTTTCTGGTAACGAATAGCGACCTTGTCTGTTTTAGTTGTTGCGGCAACACGGAGGAACCTTCCGGAAGGACTTTTTATTAGAAACTGGCCCTTATTTAGGTGTTAAGCGAATATAACACGGAAAACTCTATGTGGCCAGCCAGTTATTTAGGCATTATTCTACGACCAACTATCAGTGTTCAGTGGTTTTATCCACTCGGCCATCGGTCTTGTCAAAGATTCGCTATAATCTGTTTCTTTCAATTAATTATTGATTGCATTAACCCATCAATCCAATCCTTCCCTCAAGAAAATCTGTTCTACACTTACTTTATGTAGTTTAATGATTAAATAATTGAAGAAAAATTATAAAAGTTTAATAATTATTCTATTAAAAATTTTTTTAACCATCTAAAGCCGATTCTTCACACATCCAGAAGGAAACCATTCAATGATTTTCAAGCTTTCTTGTAGAAATGATAGAAAGACGTATTTACGCAAGAATAAATTTCAATATTTTCTATTAGAAAAAGTCAATTTAACAAGTAAAATAATTGATTTTTTTACCATTATTTTATTTTCCACATTCATCAGAACAATTGATGATACCTTACAAAGTAAATTAATGAGATCGAAATCGATTTTTAAAGGATTATAATCAACTGAATCGAGAAGAAAATTCATTTTCTTATCCACTTCCTGCAATTATAATTCATTATTAATAGAATCTTGTGGGAAAACTTTAAGAAATTTCTCTTTATTAAAGTGTTATAATGATTTTTTTTCTCATCTTTATTATAAAAAAAAAATCATTTTTCTAAGGAGTCAGGAAGTTGATTTCGAATCTTTTTGTACAAAATAATTAAATTTCTGCATTGAAAATAAGTAAAATCTATTATTTTTCGTGTAAAACATTGTTGTTAGTAATTTAATTCATTAATTTTACAGTAATTAATTAACTTTGAAGTTAATTTTAAAGTTAAAAAATCGACTTGCGACTTTAATAATAGCAATAATCAGCTTTAAACAATTAGAAAATATACAAATATGAAATTAAATACTAGAAAATAAAGTAATTAATGAATTTTAATCAAAAAACATTAATTATTTTCTTTAAAATAATTAATATTTTCAATTTTTTCAACGAAATCCTTCATACATTTTCAATTGGAATCAATGATTTCCTTTAAAGAAATGATAATAAAAATGTAATTTATCTAAATATAAAAGAAGAAAAACACTTGGAAAGAAAGTAATTAATGAAATATAACAGAGAATTTCAAGTTTTTCATTTAAAAAATAACTGAAAAATTCAATTTTTTCAACAAAATCTTTATATATTTTGAAGTTGAAATCAAAGAATTTCTTCAAAGACAAATACATAAAAATGATTAGAATACACTTAATTCGTACAAAAATGTAAACTTTTATTACCTTGTAACGTAAATATATATATATATATATATTTAAATAACCGAATGGAAGGTGAAAAATTAGTCTCGTTACTTTTATATTTATTAACCTTAAAGTATTAATGGCGAAACTTCGTGACAAAGGACCATTAAATTCGAGTTAAAGTTAAGAAAAAAAAAGAAAACAAATCAAAATAGTTGTATAATAGCTTTGGATACAAGTTATTAACTGTACAGATTGTGAATCAGTGATGAAAAAATTATGATGATGAAGCATTTACAAGAAGAAGATCTCCACTTCATTGTTTCTTAGTTTAAGTCTTTGAGAATATTAGTATTTTATTAATGAATCATTAAGTTTATATTTTTGGTTATTGCTGATTTAATGTGCCATAAAAATACTTTATTTTCGTGAGAAAATATTTTGTTGTTAAGTATTTAATTAATTGATACTGTGAAAAGAAGTATCAAAGTAAAGAAAGTACAGTACAACTTACAAATTTCATCTTTAACCTAATTCATATCCAGTTATTTTATATGATTGTATGATATTTTTGTCTATACAAATCTATGGGATTTAAAAGAAAAGGTTAGCAGATTGATGATTAAAAAAAATTACAGGAGAGAGAGAGAGACTTAATGCTTTACCTTTATACAATGCATAGACTATACATTCTACAAACACCTTATCTACTGACACCATTACAAAGGATGAAGAGGAGGTGAGTGACCCATCACAAAACCATCAGAAAATAAGATGAATAGCCTAGAGTAAGATAGAGAATTATTTGGCTTCTGGAGGAAGCATTTTCTTCTTCTCTTTAGAGACATTACTTTCACTTTCTTTTGTTAGCCAACTTTTGTTGCCTGAAGGAATCATTTCTACAGATTTAACATTATACAGTTCTAGATAATGGGTATTGCCTTTAAATACAACACATTTGTTTGATGTGATAAATTATTTAGTGTGAAAACCATTTTCAACTAATGCTTCTTATTTTTAATTTAACTTATAATAGTTAAACTCTGTATTCTACTTTAAAAAAAAAAAAAACATATGAATTTTTTAAAGAGTAGAATACATATTTAACTGTTATTTTTGGTAAGTATTAATGACAAAATATTAGAAAAAAGTATGAAAAATGTGGCATTTTATAAGGGGGAAAAATCATAAAATTATTCTAAAACTATAATTTCTCCAGTCACATAAATTACCTCTAAACAATACAAAAAAAAATTCATAAAAATGCCACTTAATTATACTTAAAAAAAAGCAAAATGGTGCTTTTAAATGTGGAATATAATAAAATAAAAATAAGAATTTTAAGAGGTTTTAAATGCCACTCATCACATTCTCAAGGAGAACATTGTCATTATCTAAGTTGACATATTATTTTAATTGTTGAAAAAAATATATTTACAATACTTTAACTATGTAGATACACACCACATCGAGCTTTGAACTCTGAACATAACTTGTAATTAGCAAAGTATACAAACATTTAAATATATATATATATATATATATATTACGAATACACAAACCAAACGTTCATTTACAAGGCGTGTGGCACACAAAATCGAGTTAAACGCACCTAACATAAGCAATTAAATTAAGACATCAAAGAGGAAAGATAACAAAGATAAAATCCTCAGAAAAATCCCTCAATAAATAAATATATAATATTTTACGATCTTAATTCTTAAAATGTGCTTTGTTCTTTTTTTTTACGTGTTCCTCCCCCTCTTGCTTCTCTTGCTACTTTTCCATCCTCCTCCCCCTCTTGCTGCTCTTGCTGCTCTTCCATCCTCTTCCCCTCCCCTTTTCTAAAGTTTCAACGCTTTACAGATTGCTACAAGGGGACGTTTTATTGCCCAATTTAATATAAATTTAGCTGTTTATGTTTATCGAAAAGGAATATTAAAGCTGGGGATGGTGCAGTTGTCTACATATGTTTCAATTAAGTGCCTTAATGTTTAACTTAACTAAATGTTTTGAATTTGTTACGAATTCAGTACAGTTACGTGGGGGTCCTATCTACTAATCAGATCATCCAATCCTGAAACCGGAGATGGGTGCACAAGAAATCAAATCCTAGTCCTGTTCAGCGTCATATGAACGTGAGCTGGGTAGAGACTGAAAAATTTCTGTTGTGTGTTTAATGACATGAGCTGGCATGACTTCTGATGCTAAACAGATACGGATCTGTTTGTTATTCGCTTTTGGTAAGATGGAGAGGGATGCTTATAGAGTGGGATGCTCTACGCTTGTTACTGTTCTTCCCCCTCCTCCTCTTCTCCTCTTACTCTCTCTCCCCCCTCTTCTCCCTTTCTGCTCTTTTTATAAATGATGTGAGGACTGATTTGGGTGTTCTATATGGGTGGTGATTTCTCAGTTTCTTCATTCTTTTCCTCCTCAAAATCACGTCGATTTGTGGAAAGGGAGAAAAAAAAATTGATCAGTAATGCTGAAGATGAGATTCTGTATGCATTCATCATCGTAAGAGTCGCATCTTTATCGAAAAAAATTAGGATAATTGCTTAAAATTGATACTTCTTTTATTATTTAACGTTACTGATGCGGATATTACGTTATTGTACTAAATATTTGCTTCAGTCTTGACTTATATCATCTTCATCATCATTGATTTAGCTTTATCATCAATATCACACGCATCAGTAAAGTAATTTAATTGGTACGATCATCCGTAACAGCGGTTAGAATTAGAAAACATTAACAGCATCCTCATCTTCCGTAGATCAAGTGATCAAATCATCATCATCATCGTCGTCAGAGACACAATTTATTTTACTTTTTTAATCAGTAACAGGATCATTAATATCACTCAGCATCGACATAAGTAGTGTTTTTTTTTCTTTCTTTTTTTAACAGAGGAGCGAAGGGAGAGTGACGTAAATAGCATCAATATAGAGAGGAAGGGAGCGATCAGCTTCTTTTACCAAACAGCATCCTCATCATAAATATCGCATCTAAGTTATATTGATGCCAAGCAAGAGATTCACGAGACATATTTTAATCCCAAAACTCGTAGACGTGAACGTAACGGAAACGGAAACCCGCGATAGAGTCATCAAAAATAGAAAAATCCTATAAATTTCAATAAGGTTGGTGCGGGATAACAAATTCGACTCCTTCATACATCAAAAAATAGAAAAGAAGAAGAGGAGGATGGAGAGTAAAAAAAAAAAAAGAAAAAAATCCTTAAGGAAGAATTATGTTACATTGGGAATCTCCAGACGTGTGTCGTCACAATAACCCGTTAAAAAGCAAAGTGTACATCATTTGTCTTTCTCTCTACTCCTGATCAAAATTAATGGCTTCGCTTTACTCCAAGCGAATTTCTTCACGTTAATTGTTGGAAATGAATACACCTTTCACTAAGAATGACAAACGTTATTGCGAATTTCTAAAAGACAAACGATTCTAACTGCATCCTACTTAATGTATCACTCGTTACAACGTCATTCTCTCCCTCC